>NC_067151.1:13334285-13634285 GCF_903995435.1 Acomys russatus | reverse complement strand
TATGCAAGGTACTAGAGGGGAAATGTACTAATCAGCCATACCCAGCTATAAACTCTGGGAGCTACAATAACAACTGGCCCAGAAACACACGCCTACTGGTACAACAGTGGCATAAACGTCATGGGAGTAACTAACTCCTTTCTGATTGGATTTAACTCCTACTCCACAAGATGGAACTCATACCTGGCACCATCATCCAGCTAAGAACCTATTACTGGATAAGTCATGGGCCCCAGGGGAGGACCTAATTGCTATTGAGTACTAAATAGACATAGTATTAAATTGATCAATGCCTCTCTTAAGCACCACCTGAGGACTTCTGTTTGCAGCATATGGTGATTGACACAGAGACCCACAATTGGCCAACATGCAGAAGATGAAGCACTGTAGAATGCCCGTCCTAAAGGGAACCTACATAACACATACCCCTCCCAAGGCTCAGGGGTCATTGCAGAATTGGGGGCATAAAGAATATAGGATCCAGACGCAGTGGATGCCTACGAAGAAACTGTCTTTTGGGCACAGCACATCAGCTGCACATGTGAGCTCACAGCACTTGTGACATCTGCACACATTCTGTGTAAGCCCAAGCTGGACCAAATACCAGCACAGAGAGAGGAAGTGATGCCAACTCTAACCATGGCACTACTGACAACTGTGAAGTGCTCTGAAAGGGAGAGTTAATTTTTCTCTGTGATTCCACCGGCTGGTAGATCTACTATTCTCCAATGGAAGATCATACACATCCAAGAATATTTAAGCAACACAAATTGCTCTTTCATGGGTTTGAAAAAATAGGACACAAAGACAGGTGGGTAGGGAAAGAATGGGTTTAGGAAGAGCTGGAGAAGGGGGATGGATAGGAACAAGACATATTGTTTGGAACAATCAAAGAACTAATAATTATTGTTAAAAGTAGTCCTGTGAGTGAGTGAATTAATGCATGTGTATCACTGCTACTGCTTCTATTATTGATCCTGACATTGATGTTGGTGACATTCTTAATAGTCCCTAAACTTACACTGATCATTCATACTGACTTCCTAAGTTGTAGTTAGAAAACACCTCTGACCTTCAGCTCACCTCCAAATTCCTGGATTATTCTCACCCACGCTAACACTACAGGGAGAGCTCTGTGTCAGGGTTACTTTCCCTCTTGGAATGAGAGGCAATTCTCCCTGGAGTGTGCCTGGCTATCGCTCTGGAATCCTCTTTTTTATTTTATTTTATTTTATTTTATTTTATTACACATGTATAAGACAAACTACATACAGCAGGGAGAACCATGAGACAATCATGAGAATAATGAGTTCTATACATGTTACGTTCATAGTGGCTTGGCCAGCTGCATTCGTCCAGTTTGAAGTAAGTGTCTTTCCTGTCTTGTTGGGTCTAAATTTCTGAATGAGATTCAATATCTATCTTATCTCAACTCTAATAGCTTAACTTCTTTATCTTGAGCTAAAACGATCTTGTCCCCTAACCAACTAAGCTTGGTTGTAAAACTATACTATCTTGTCTTTGATGCCCCTCAGAGACCTGAGAAAGAATAAAACTTAAATTACTGAGTGAACCAGCAGTGTGGGTTAGCAGCTTCCAAAATGTATAAATTGACTTAAGACAGTTTACTGCCTGACCAGTCCCCCAATACACTTTATAACGTTGGAGCCTCATCTTCATCTTTCTGGCCTAATATCTCTGCCAGACTTGTTCACAGGGCAGGAACTATTGAGGACTTGCTTACCCTGACTTGGCAGAGTGTGGCCGTTGACTCTGCTTGATTCTAAGTAGCCCATTTTTAGGCAGATTCTGTTTGTGGCAGGAACAGGGACATTTTGTCCAGTGGTTATTTTGCCACCTTTGAAGCCATCTCCATAAGGAGGCTCTTTGATGCTCATCATCTTCTTTGAGGTTGGCTGGGTGTTGTCAGGAGTTAACTTGTCTTGTTGTCGAAGAAATTTAGGATTGTAAGAACAGCTTTAAATGCCATATTCTGTGTGTCTCAGAGGCTTTTGAAGACCTTATTCAACTATTTTACCTCATATATAGATATAGTCATATCTATCTGTTAGACTTAGGCTATATATTCTTGTGTTAAAATCTGCCAAGTATTTGAGATGCTCATGATTTGTATCAATATACTAAATTCTATAGCCATGACTTAGACATAACCTTCATTATAAGCCTTGAGTTAACGAGTAGGTTCAATCATCTAGCTTTTGTTCTGTTCTCCCTCTATGTTCCTAAATCTCCCTTTCTTTCTTTTCAGCTCCCATCTCCTTGCCTACATATGCAAGATAAAGGCAGAGAGAGACATTCCTGCATTTCCCCTAATTTCTTCTCGATATAAGACCAATAATGACTTATGACCACCTCCCGATGAGAATAAGCATTTGTAGATCATCTGGCTTCCTCTTTGTTCTCCATTCTGGAAGGGCACAGAATCCCTGGCTCTCTCCAAAGTTGATCCCCTGCAGCATTTCCCAGAGCTCTGAGGGAACGGACTGTCTGAAACAATCCTGATCAGAGGCCCCCAACCACGCTCAGTGCTGGCACCATGAGCAGCTTGGGCAAGGCCGGACCCTGCACAGCCTTCCAAAGTGTGGGGGCTACTCTGAGTCCTTTACTTATTAACACCAGCAAGGGAATTGCTTTTCCATCAGAAACAGTGACATGGTGACATAATCACAATCAACAGAGCACAATCTAATGACAGAATCAAAATTCCTCAAGCTAGGTGCCCTTCCGCATCTGACAGGTCCCAAGCACAGCTGCTGCCATCCTAGACCACTGTTTCTGGAACTCCACTATGCAAATGAGGCACCTAGTATCTCTCCCCGGAGGCTCCTTCAGACTTTGCCCTTCTGACAAGGTCCCAGGTGGCTTGCAGTTGCTGGAACAAACAAACGAAAACCTAGTCTTCCCCACCTCCTCAGATGGGTTCTGGAGTTACTGTAAAGTCGATATTTATGCACAGAATGAGACAGATGTCAAACACATTTTTACTAACTTGCAGTACTTAGTTCCCTGTGAACCATGAGATGAAAATCCTCATCCATGGTTTGTGAATGACTTGATAGCACTTGACAAAAGGCTGTCTCGTGGTGGCTAGAGTTCAGACCCTGTGACACTGCATGATGCAATGTGTTGGCCAGTGAGCTTGAGGAGGAGACCTCATTCAGAGGGCTGGGTGCTGTTTTTAAGTTGTGCCTCCTGTAGGTAATTGACGAGTTTGAGAAAATTCACCCCGAGCATCTCTGGGATTGCAGCTTAAACATCCCAGACAGACAGCCATCTCAGCAGCCAGGGGCTGCAGTGAACGCTGCATGGTAGAGCCGCCAGATGTGGAGAGCAGAGATGCATGAATGTTTTCTGTCTTCAAGCACATGCCTAAGTGGCTGTAAAAGGGGCCCAGATGGTATAAATGTAAGGTGTTCAACAATTTGACAAAATTGTCATCCATTCACATGGACACAGGTGGCTTCGGATTTTTTTTCCCCTGAATTAACCCTGTTAGTAGATGCTAAATAGGTACTCTTGAAGGAATGGTTCTAAAAAATAAAAAAAATAAAAAATAAAAATAAATAAAAACATAAAAAAGACCAAAAACTTGATTTCATATTATGGTTATTTGAATTTCTAAAATTAAATATGCAGCAACAAATATCAGCTTTAAAAAGTTGATCACCACACACAGGGCCTTTCAAACAGTCTAAGCTCATCCTGCACGCTGCTGAGAAAGGTTGATTTCTGTCTGCAGACACAGAGGATGGCAGGCCCTGTGGTCACAGGGAGTTGTGCTGCCAGCTCTCCGTGCTCCTTTTTCACATGTGGGATTGCTCCTCTGTTCCGTGTTTCTTGGGACAAGAAGGATTTTAAAACTTGCTCTTGGTGCCCTCGCCTAGCGTAAGCTTCAGCCAGACCCAAAATGACAGAGGTGTTTGGGGAAGCAGTGAGCTGGCTGTCCTACATGGAGAGGCATTCAAAGTTCCTTTACGTCATAAAGAATAAGATCACCAGAGAGAAACCTCAGCAACGACAGGAGTGATGAGGAACCTGAGGAAAAAGGGGAGTCCCTGAAAAAGGGGAAACCAATGGGGCAGAGAAATGTCATCTGGAACAAGCCTTGGTTTAGGTCATGACACTGGCAGTCAGTGTTACGTCACTGAGGGGTAAACGCAGACAATTAACTTGCCTCAATATTAAGCAGATATGTAAAATAATTAGTGAAGACTAAGTATAAAATTGGTTGGCCTTGGCAAGTTGTAAGTTTTTGTTTTGTTTTGTTGGTCTGTTTAACTAGATGGTTGAGCGAGTAATTGTATGCATTTTACGTTGGCTAAATTTGGTTAAACGCATGCTGCTAAACATTACATTGTTACCTAGTAACTAATATTATTAGGTAACTATCCATCTTGGCATGCTAGGGCTATCAAGAGTTTCCATACACTGGCTGGCTTAGCTACAGGAATTTATTTTCTCTTATTCTAAAGGCTAGCTATCTGAGCATAAGGTACCAGGGGGGCCAGACTCTCCTGAGGTCTCTGTCTTTGGTATGCAGACAACTAGCTGCCCTCACGTGCCCTTTCTACAGGGCTCGCCTATCATTGGCATCTTGTCTAAGTCTGCTTTTCTTACCAAGACACTAGCCATACTGGGTGAGGGCCCACCCATTTTTCAGTAGCCTCATTGTGCAGATAGCCACTGTGAAAGCTGCCTCCAGTAATGACAGCTCATGGTATTCAGTTCCACAGCCATCATCCAACCCAACATAAACCCCGCGTAGATCATAACGCATTCACAGGAGAACAACGGCATCCAGACGGATCATGCAGAGTTGTACTTGTAATTATTTCCCAACAATGCGATGAAACCAATATTTCCCTGGCACTTACTCTACAGTTTTAGGAGTAAACTACAGGCGCTTTAGCAATTCCGTGGGAGGGCATGTGTAACTTCTCGTGCAAGCGAGACAATATTTTCTCCTTTTATCTAAGGTAAATGAACACCTTCAGGTTCCATGGGAGTTCTGAGGCCAACCCCTAGATGATATCAGGGGACGCTTGCACAGACAGGCTCTGAGGCATTGACTGGGGAGTAAGATCTTCAGTGATGCATTTTGAGAGGATCCGATTCGGCCCATCAGTGCAATCATCCTTTTCAGAATGAAAGGGGTCACTGGAGGGAGCAGAGGCTGAAGACCAAACTATACTAGACAGTGCGAGAGTCTCCCTTTTAGTTCTCAGTTCTAAAACTCAAAGGACATAAACATGAAATAAAATCCCACTGGTTGTCTTGTCCTCCAGAGCAAATGACTTCCCAAACAACAGCAGCTAAACACTGACTTATGGTGCTATCTCTGTTGTATAAATAAAACACCAGTGAATAAGTTCAGTTGTGGTTTTTAAAACATTATTATTGCATAAATCACCACACTATTCATATTAAAAATGAAAGACAAATATTTGTCACTTACACCAATGAAACCCATTTATTTTTCTGGTACGCGTAATGGGTATAATCTATAAACCTGAAGTCACCACAACCATATCCACATGTTATTTATTTCAAGAGTAGAGACAATATGCAGAGCCAAAGCCTTTATACGCTAAAACACAGCACGTGGATACTGTCCCATTGACTCTCACTCTCCCTTTGTTGCAATGTTTTATCATTGTAAGGATGAAACACAAGTCTTGGTTTTAATGTGTAAATTATGTATCCTTATTTTTGGAAAAAATCACCTATAATTTATGTTTAGAGGACTAAGACAATTAAAAATTTTACTTTTGAAGTTTTTATTGCATTTTTAAGCATCCCAAAGACACATGACCCTATAACAATAGTCCAGATAACTAATTTACCCACAACTTCTTCCATATGGAGCAGTGTTTTCCTATTCACCTTTGATAAGTAAGTAGGAATGAACTAGTGTCTGATATTTGCTTATTTTTCAGAAATATATTTCCTGTGATTGCATACGTATGGACAGCTGTTTTATACACAGAGGCAGTATACTTTCTGTCTACAATAGTATCAGCTGCTTACATCACTTTCTGTCCTATTGATCCTTGAGGCTGTATTTTCCAACAAAGGACAGCTTTACTTGCCCCTTAGGTGGTTGTTGTTATTTTACAAGATGGGTTCTCACTGTGTAGCCTTGAGCTCTCCTTGCCGGCCTCAGCCTCCTGCTGTTGGCACTACACCTGTGCGCCACAAACCTGGCACCTGTATCTTGAAAGCACGTCAATTTTAAATGTTTCATATGCTGGGCAGTGGTGGTGCATGCCTTTAATCCCAGCACTCAGGAGGCAGAGGCAGGCGAATCTCTGAGTTCAAAACCATCCTTGTCCACAGAGGGAGGTCCAGGACAGCCAGGACTACCCAGAGAAACCCTGCCTCAAAAAAAAAAAAACAAAAAACAAAACACCCTGAAAGTAAAATTACTATAAAACTTTGAAGGATCCATTCAACTTAGGTAGCTCTCGAAAACTCTAACCAGATGTTCTATGAACAACCAGTCATGGCTTACCCAGAAAATATTGCCACAGTTAGCAGGAGTTAGCAGGAGTCTTAAAGACACGTGAGACTTACAGCACAGTCATTCTTTTTCCCCACATCAGCTCCAGGTGGCATCTTTAACTCAGCAGGACACCATGCCTTACTTTCATGTATGCTCATGGCTACGTACCACAACTACTTGTGTTAAACAAAGTAGAGTTTTATTATGATTATTCATGCATATTAATTGTAGAAATTAAAGTTTCTTCTGGGCACAAGATGCCATCTAAGTACCACTGTTTCTTTCCCAGACTCAAACTCTATGAGTTTCATTGAATTTCTTTTTTTTTTTTTCTCATTTATTTATTTGTTTATTCATTTTACATCCCAATAGCATCCCCCTGCATCCTCTCCTCCTAGTCCTATCCTATATTCCTCTTCCCCCTTTCCCTCCTCCCCTTCTCCTCAGAAAAGGGGAGCACCCCACCAACCCACCCCAGCACATTAAGTTGCATTAGGACTAAGCACATGCTCTTCCACTGAGGCCAGACAAGGCAGCCCAGCTAGCAGAAAGTGATCCAAAAAGCAGGCAACTTCATCCATGTCAGAGACAGCCCCCACTTCACTTGCTAGGCGACCCACATGAAGACTAAGCTGCCCATTGACTACATGTGTGTAGGGGGCCTGAGTCCAGTCCATGCGTGCTCTTTGGTTGGTGGTTCAGTCTCTGTGAGCCCCAATGGGCCTAGGTTGGTTGGCTTTGCTGGTCTTCCTGAGGAGTTCTTGTGCCCTCCAGGTCTTCCTATCCTTCCCTCGACTCTTCCACAAGATTCCCTGAGCTCCGCCTAATTTTTGGCCATGAGTCTCAGCATCTGTTTCTATCAGCTGCTGGGTCTCAAGTTGGTCCACCCATTGTCCATCCCCTGAATCTCTGCTCCAAACTCATCCCAGCATATCTCGTAGGCAGGATAAATTCTAGGTGGAAGGTTTTGTGGGTGGGTTTGTGTCCCCTCCCTCCAAAGGAAGTCCTGCCTGGCTATGAGATGGCCACTTCATGTCCCCTTCATGTCTCCATGTCCCCTGCTGCTAGGAGTCTTAGCCAGAGCCACCCCTCACCGCCTGCCAGTTTCCCTTCTTTCATCCAGTCCCCTCACCTCCCACCCCTGCCCTCCCCTTACCTGATCACCACCCTCACTCCCCTCCCAACCCACTCTCCCACCCAGTGACCTCTCCATCTACCTCCAATGACTATTTTATTTCCCCTTCTGAGTGAGATTCAAGCATCATCCCTTGGGCCCTCCTTGTTACTTATCTTCTTTTGGGTCTACATATTGTGGTATGTTTAACCTGTACTATGTGGCTAATATCCATTTATAAATGAGTACATACCATGTGTGTCTTTCTGGGTCTGGGTTACCGCACTCAGGATGATAATTTCTAGTTCAATCCAGTTGCCTGCAAATTTCAAGATTTCCTTGTTTTTAATAGCCGAGTAGTATTCCACTGTGTTACTGTACCACAGTTTCTTTATCCATTCTTCAGCTGAGGAGCCTCTGTGTTGTTTCCAGTTTAGGGCTATTACGAATAAAGCTGCTATGAATATAGTTGAGCAAAGGTCCTTGTAGTTTGGTGGAGCATATTTTGGGTGTATGCCCAGGAGTGGTATAGCTGGGTCTTGAGGTAGAACTACTCCCATTTTTTTTTTCCTGAGAAATGTCTAGATTGACTTCCAAAGTAGTTATACAAGTTTTCACTCCCTGCCCCCAGGGGTGTCTCAGACTTTCTATGTAGTTAGAAGGACCATGCTGAAGCTGTGGGGCTTCAGTTAGGGTTTTATATATTCACTATCGACTCTATTTTTACACACTTATCCAATGCAAAAAGAGAACCATGACAAAATTGAAACTAGGAAAAAATAGTTTTCTATCTTCTTTTGTGACCCAAGTGTGATTATTTGTGAGCACTGTCAAAGAAAACCTGCTCCTACGTTCCTGAAGAGCCCAGAGGAGGCTCTGCATATGTGCTGGTAGCAGTAGATGACCACGGGATGTGTTTAGATACCTCCAAAAACGGAAGCCGAAAGCAACAGCCTCCCTGTGGCTCTCTGGTGCTCTGGATATCGTCAGCAGCACTGAGCACTGATGATTAAGCATTTGCATGGAATTCTTCTCTGAGCACCCTTGCCATCAAGTCTGCTTAATTCCCTACTTGAAGAAAGAGAGTGACCAAAGTGGCTTCGCTCTGTCACAAACCACGAAAGTGAGCAAGCCAGCAAAGCCACACCACAGAGGATTAAGGTCCTGTACACTGGATGGATGAGGTCTGTTGGTGGTGGGCCTTTCAGTCAGCACAAAAACTAAGGGGATGTTGTGTATAGGTACCTGGCATCTTCTAAGTGCTACCGTGAGCAGGCGAGGTGACATGATATCGTCTCTGCCTGTAGGCCAAAGGGAACTCCAGACTTAACTCGACGCTGCTTGCAACCTCTGCAGCCTTGGGCATGTCACCTAGCCTCTCAGGCTTGCTTCTTCTCAGCTGCAAAGCAAGTACACTGTGCCAACCCTAAGCAAGGCTGTTATGAGTACCAGACCACATGAGTTTATGTGAGGCTCACAGGAAGGTACCAAGCAGCTAGCAAATGATGGGAAGATGCTGGTTACTCTTTTATTATCATTGCTTAAATTTTAGTTTGAGAACAAAAGGTAAGGTTTAATAAATGATAGGTAGATATGATATCTACACTTTCTATCTCTGTCTTTCTCTCTGTGTAACATTTATATACAAAATGCACATTTGTATGTGTGTATATACTTCTATATATATGATAAATAAAAATACAATAAACATCATGACCTCAGGGTGTACTGGGTGGAATTTCACTGCTAGATTTAGGAAACTATTTTATAATCTGTTATTAAATTGGTTTAAATCTCAGTAGTTTTTACCCTAGAATCAATACATATACTATAAGCTCAAGGATAATATAAGCAGTTTGGGCTTAGAATTGGTTAGATGAACAATACATCACTATTCTATAGCTGTTTACTTAGTGAAAACAGAATCACTTTCTCAAAAGATTCTGGGAATGTTGTTGATTGTTAGAGATTTAATAACACAGGAAAACATAAATATCATAGTTGAAAGTGTGCAGCAGACAGTCTAATTATTCTCTTCCTGTTGAACAGGATTTCTGTGTCTTGGAGACTCTGTGTCTTTAGCTTACTTTATTTTTTATAAATTAAATAACCTGTTATGAATAGATAGCAATCCCCAGCTTTCTCATGTTATGCATGCACCAAAATCAGCATGTGGTACACTGAGTCTCTGCTTCTGTAGTCTCCTAGATTTTCACTAGTGTGACAGAAAAGAAACTGAAAAAAAAAAAAAACCCTGAAAAGCACTAGGCTCACAGCACCAAGCCTGAAGTCCCTCCTATCCAGTGGACTGTAAGTCCACTTAGACAGCTGTTGGTTAACCCCAAGATAAAAGTGCCACTGTTGCACCACTGGGGCTGGCTTGCCTCACTGGACATCCCTAGGGTTCAGCAGTGTTGAAGCTGGGTCTGCTGCCTGCTGTTCTCCCTTGGTTGGCAGCTTTCACAGCTCCTTCCAGCACGGTGAGAGCCAGTGCTCAGAGAGGAGGCCTCTGTGTCAGATCCAGCTCCCCTTCCTCAAGCCCTGTGTTTGAAATGCATGGTATCTTCAGGAATAGGACTTTGTCTTCAGCTTCGGAGAGACAAGCAAGGACAACTGTGATGGCCCGTATTGTTTTGGGGTCATCTCTTAGACCCTTTTGACCTACAACTCTAAAGGGGACAACTCTAGTACTGGGGACTTTGTTGGATAGTTTATGCTCATGGGGGAGCTTTATCACCACTAGTGGTTTAACGTTATTTAAATTATATATACATGTATACACACACACAAAATATGTAAATTTAGGCAAATACAGTGTGATTCCCTATGGCTTTTCCAAACATCCTTAGTGCTATTTATCCCTCTTTCTCTCCCCCCTCACCCCTTGTTGCTCCCTCCCCATTTTTTCCATGTCCCCCTGCATCATACCTAAGACCTGCCATTCCCCACCCGGGAGCCTCTCCATCTCTTTTTATTTCCCTGGTTTCTGCTGTTGCTCCAGGTTATATACTCGCATGAAGGACACACAACCAGGGACCGCCAACAGAAGAGAACATGTGGCGTTTGTCTGTCTGGGTCTGGATTACCTCACTCTGTATATTTTCAATTCTAGCCAAATTCCCGTGACTATTGAGGAGGCCTTGGAACCAGAGGAGAACCTACAGCTGCTTTCCTAAGCTAGTGTATCGCCTGACAGCCTTCTAACCCCCCCCCCCCCGTACACCCATACATGAATGTAGCTCTCACCCCCTCATCAAAGAAGCGTCTTTTCGAAGCAGATGGAGACCATTAGAGAAACCCATTGGTCAAAATGCGGAGAAAAACTTCCTCGGGAGTTCCCTGCCCCAACTGACGCATCTACAGCACAACCCTACAGCTGAGGCTCAGGGGACACAGTGGGAGAGGAGGCAGAAGACTAGGACACCTGCTGAGAGACTCTCTTCTCCACAGGACAGGAAGATTTACCCATGAGATCACAACAGCAGGGCTGCCTAAACAGGATCCAGATGATGGCCAACCAGTTGACACGCCAGTGTGGATGGGGGAATCTTATAAAGCTTAATGCCTAGTAAAGAGCTATAGTCAGCTAATGGCTGATGAGAGAGAAAGGACCAGTCTTCCTTAGGGATGAGCCCCCTAGGTGATTATCTGACATCAAGAGATCAGCTTTAAAAGCGTGCATTCACACACATGCGCACATGAAAGAGATAGAATGTGTCACATTTATATATTTATATGTATGTATGCTTGTAATGATAATAATTAAATAAAACAGTAGTAATAATCATGAAAACAGGAGGGTTTGGAGTGGAGAAAAGGAGGCAGTGGGAGGGGGGAGTAGGATAGTGTAGAATAGGGCTGAAGATGATCAAAGTCTATTATTGTACAATGTCCTAATGAAATACATTAGTTTCCTTAATTAATAAATGCTAACAAAAATATTGGGCACTGATAAGCATGCAAGTTAAAGGGCAAACAGAGAAGGCAACAGAGAATCAAGACACATGACTGCAGTGTCAGAGGGAGGCAAGATAAGTGACAAGTGGCTGAGATGAGCAGAGAAGAAAGGCTGGGGAAAGCAGTGGGAAGCAATGAGGCGTCTCTAGCAGAGAGACCCATATGGAGGAATCTTTCCCTCATATCCTTCCCCATGCCAAGGAGAAAGAGAGTACAACAAAGTGGAGGTGAAGACGTCCTAAGAGAGGTCTCCACGCACTTCATTCCTGGACTGCATTATACACGTACGAACCCAAGCAGCTCGGGTCAGTGAGGTGCGTGAGCAGGTTAAGCTCCCTGATGCCAAGCTTGATGACGTGAGTTCAGCTCCTAGGACCCTCATGGCAGAAAGAGGGTCCTTCTGGCTACCAGAAGCTGTCCTCTGACCGCCATATAGATGATGTAGCATTCCCACATGCACATGTGCACACACAGACACACACACACTAAATAAACTTTTTAAAAAAATTTTAAAATATTTTAAAGCATTGTGAGGATCTCAAAGCTCTTTTGATAACTCTCCCTGTGACTATCAATATGATGTTATTATAAATTATGACTAGGAACTAAATATAAATGTATAAAATAAGACAACTTCCTGAACAGAACACCAACGGCCCAGGCCTTAATGTCAACCATTAATAAATGGGACCTCATGAGGCTGAGAAGCTTCTGTAAGGCAGGAGACACTGTCAAGAGAACAAAGCGACAGCCTACAGACTGGGAAAAGATCTTCACCAACTCTACATCTGACAAAGGTCTAATATCCAAAATATATAAAGAACTCAAGAAATTAAACACCACCAAACCAAATAACCCAATTGAGAAATGGGGCTCAGAATTAAACAGAGAATTCTCAACAGAGGAATATCAAATGGCTGAGAAACACTTAAAGAAATGCTCAACCTCCTTAGTCATCAGGGAAATGCAAATCAAAACAACTCTGGGATTCCATCTTACACCAATCAGAATGGCTAAGATCAAAAATCCAAGTGACACCATATGCTGGCGAGGATGTGGGGAGAGAGG
This sequence comes from Acomys russatus, assembly GCF_903995435.1. NCBI lineage: Eukaryota > Metazoa > Chordata > Mammalia > Rodentia > Muridae > Acomys > Acomys russatus. Next base: position 13,621,623 of record NC_067151.1, on the reverse strand, counting down.
AACACTCCTTTATTGTTGGTGGGAATGCAAACTAGTACAACCACTTTGGAAATCTATCTGGTGCTATCTCAGAAAAATGGGAATAGGGCTTCCTCAAGACCCAGCTATTCCACTCCTTGGAATATACCCAGAAGATGCTCCAGCACATAACAAGAAAATTTGCTCAACAATGTTCATAGCAGCCTTATTCATAATAGCCAGAACATGGAAACAGCCTAAGTGTCCCTCAGTAGAAGAATGGATAAAGAAACTGTGGTACATATACACTATGGAATACTACTCAGCTATTAAAAACAAGGAATTCCTGAAATTTGTGGATAAATGGATTGAGCTAGAAATGATCATAATGAGTGAGTTAACCCAGAAGCAGAAAGACTCAAATGGTATATACTCACTTATATCTGCATACTAGCCCAAGGGGCATGTCCCACGAAAGCCTTCACTTACCAGGAAACTGGGACAGAGGGGAGGGCATCCTATAGGGACTCTAAATGAGAGAAGCATGGGATAATAGCAAAGTAGAAGGATCCAGAGGGTCCTAGAAACCTACAAGTAGAACATTATGATAGGCAGATTTGGGCCCAGGGGTCCCGTTCAAACTAAGGCACCAGCCAAGGACAATACAGGTGGTAAACTTTAAGACCCTACCCAGATCTAGCCAATGGTCTGAACATTCTCCACAGTTGAGTGGAGAGTGGGATATGACTTTCTCATGTACTCTGGTGCCTCATATTTGACCATGTCCCCTGGAGGGGGAGAGCTGGTGGCACTCAGAGGAAGGACAGCAGGTTGCCAAGGAGAGACTTGATACCCTATGAGCATATACAGGGGGAGGTAATCCCCCTCAGGAACAGTCATAGGGGAGGGGAATAATGGGAAAATGGGGGGAGGGGGGAAGAATGGGAGGATACAAGGGATGGGATAACCATTGAGATGTAACAAGAATAAATTAATAAAAACTGTATAAAATAATAGCAAGCCTCTTACATATTGCTGCAGATTTTCATGACACGTAACTCAAGTAAGAAAAGTGGCCTCGTCTCCAATATTTGGCTCCTGTCATCACCAAGCTCCATCTTGAGATGCCCTGGGGGACACTGTGTAGAACACATGTTTTCCAGAATCCTAAGCTGCACTTGGAAACTCAGATTCCACCATCGGCAACAAACAGCAGCAGTTCTCTCCCCCACAGCAATGGTGTTATTTTCTCTTTTTGAACAGAAAAAAAAAAAAATCTCTGCCAAACAGCCGCATTTTAATATCCATTCTTTATCAACCATTCTTTTCTTAACTGGACTGTTGTCCTCCAAGCACTTTACGTATACTTCACACGTCCTCAAAGAAAAGAATAAAAAGGCCAGACATTCAAGGGCCAAGGTTAAGCAACTTTTATGACTCATTGAAGACACTGTTGTGTGAAATCGGCCATTTTGTGTTTTCCATTAACCACGGTGAGGTGCTTGCGACTCCTCCCTGTTGCCGCACATACCGACAGTGTGAGAAGACCAACAACTTAATGTAAGATTGATGTCAAATCAGTTCTTCCATTTGAGAGATGGCTCTGCTGGATTTTGGGTGTGGGGTACACATGTGTACGTGTTCATGTGTGTATACATGTATGTGCATGCTTGTGGGAGCGAGGGGTTTATGCCAGGTGTCTTTATTGCTCTCCACCTTATTTTTTTGAGACAAGGTCTCTCGCTGAACCTGGAGTTCATCCATTCAGTTAGCCTGGCTGGTCAGTGCCATCCCATCCCAGCAAGGGGATCACCGGCATGCACCACCATGCCCACGTTTATATATGGGTGTGGGGCATCTGAACTGAGATTCTCATCCTTATGCAGTGAGCACTTTACCAACTGAACCGATCTCTATACACACACACACACACACACACACACACACACACACACACACACACACACACACACAGCTCTATTGCTGATGTTGGCTGTATCTATCAATGTTTATCTTATTATACATTATGACTAGAAAATGAACTATAAATTTATAAAATAATAGACAAAGCTAATTCCAGTTCTGCTTAGGAAATGCTATCACAGGCTCCTAACATCCTGGTTGCAGTTCTTTTGAATAAATTCCCTGGAGAGGGATTATGGTATCACATGATATGTTGCAGCTAATATGATCTGTTTGGGTTTTTGTTTATTGGTTTGTTTTTTTTTTTTTTTTTTTTTTTTTTTTTGAGGAAAATTTACACTGTTTCCCATCAAGATTGTAGCAATGTACATTCCCACTAACAAAAGTCAAGTATTTTCCTCACATCTGGACTAAAACTTACCTTCTTTTAAAAATATTTTTATTTATTTTTAACTATGTGTATGTATGTGAGTTTGCATGTGTGCATGTAAGTGCTGGTGCTCTTGGAGGAGAGCACAATTGTGTCCTTTGATATGGGTGCTGGGATCTGACATCTGGTCCTCTGTAAGAGCAGTGTGTGCTTTTAACCCCTGAGCCCTCTATCCAGCCCTGACATTTACCTTTCTTGTTTTTGATAAGAGACATCCCAGGTGTGTGTGTGTGTGTGTGTGTGTGTGTGTGTGTGTGTGTGTGTGTGTGTGTGTGTGTGTGCGCGCGCGTTGAAGAGAGAAAGAGAGAGAGTGTGTGTTGTAGGGGGTAGCTTATGTGGATCAGTTCTCTTCTCCGAGCCCCCCATGGGGGGCTCTTATATTGAACAGCTTTCCATGTGTTTCTTAACCATTTGTCTCCTTTAGAGAAATGTTTATTCAGATCTTTTATCTGTTTTTAAAAACTGGTGTCAGGGAATTGGGAATGTCTGTGCATGTGTCCCTCTCCCTCTTTCCCTCTCTCTCTCTCTCTCTCTCTCTCTCTCTCTCTCTCTCTCTCTCTCTCTCTCTCTCTCTCTCTCTCTCCATCTCTCCCCCCTCCCGTGTGTGTGTGTGTGTGTGTGTGTGTGTGTGTGTGTGTGTATGCATGCATGTGTGGGTGCGTGCGTGCGTGTGCTGCTGAACTATAGTTCTTTACATATATTGGATAACAATTCTCTATCAAGCTTTAGTCAGTTCTCAGTCACTTTGTCAATATAGCTGAGCTAAGCAACTGGTATGCTGGAAGGGTTTCTTTTTGTCCATGTAGCCCATGATGTCAAAGGTCTAGCTCCTGTTGGACATTGGTTGCTTTGCGCCATGGTAGCACAATGCATCATGGTCCATGCAGAGTAGAGGAGGGTGTCCATTTCATACAGAATAGAAAGCTATGATGCAGTATCACAGGGCAAGTTTGAGGTTTTTAGTTATGTCTACCATTTAATATTCACAGATACCCCAGTTGTCACTTTAGTTAGTAAGTGATTGGTACACCTTCAGATGATCTCAAAACACCCGTGTCTAATGCTGAGCTTGATAATGGAATTAAAGCACAGTTTTTACTATAGCTAGGGCCACTTGTGGAAAGACGCAAGCCATGTAAACCTTTCATTCATTCCTTCTTTCGCCGTTGCAATAGTCACAGAGACAAAGAATTTCTTCCTTACTGTAAGAAAAGCTTGAGAGGGCTTGTGATGCCGATTAATAACCGGCCCTCATCATTAGAGTCGACAGCTCGCAGCCACTGGCAGCAACCATGGCAACCACACAGGCCCATCATCCCCTTGGGCAGCCTGCCAGCCTCAGCTTGTACCCATGGTGGAATGGGGGCACATGTTCAGACTCTCCATTTCTCCCGTTTGTTCTTACCATGATATGAGTCACACACCATCCATGATGTATAGCGATGCTATGGCTTATAATTCTAGGGCAGCAAATGATTTTAAACAAACTGTCCCTTGAGCTTAAAAATCCTGGAAATGTCTTAGAGCACCCAAAACACCAGTGTACAAACATTCATCTCCCAGGTGGCTCCTCAGAACTGTATAGTGTGTACAAAGCCTGCACCCAGCCACGTGCTCACATCTTCCCTCCTTCTTGTTTAATTTGGAGGCACAGGCATATGAAGGTTCCTGTCCCCACAGTTTCAGGCAATGCCACCAGAGCCGAACCGAGCTCACCTGTCACGTAGACACCAGTCCCCAGTTTGTTTGTTTGTTTGTTTGTTTTAAAGAACTGAGTTGTTTGTAATGCAAAGAAATATTACTCTGGAACCAATTCAAACAATCCTCTACCATATTTTAGCAAGGTTAGACTAGACATCGGTTGCCATGTTTAGAAAGATATTTAAAACAAGATGCAAAGAAGCTTAGATAAGCTGTTCCCACCGGAACAGGTCAATTGCAGTTGGAGAAACTGCTGTGGGGAAACATTTGGGAGTGGTGAGATTCTTAACCCTCAGGGTAAAGGCTTCACAAGAAAGCTAAGCCCATCTGCTGCAGGACTCTGTGTGGCTGTCAGACAACTTTTGGTCAGAGTTACACTGGTCTGAGCAATGGCAGAGGGGCTGGCCCTGCCAGCTGTGGGCTAACAGGTGTAGCAGGGCTACTGGTAACTTCTCTGACTTGTTGTGCTGTCCCATCTTGGACTGGCTCCTGATCAGCAATGCTAAGAAACTCAAGCTGTTTACATTTGGGGCTCATAGAGTGGGGCACTGGAAAATACTTAGCGACTGAATCTATGGTGGCAGGTGGAGGGGTCGGCCCTAGTTTGGAATGTTTTTCCATCTTCACATTTTAAATATTCCCTGTGTGTCTGACTTCAAGCCACCAACATGATGTTGGTAAACATGGACACGGGAGGAGTTGTGCATGCATGGTCCTCTCAACATGGGTAGCTAGGAGGATGCTGCAGAGATCAAACACCAGGCTGTGCTATGTTTTAAAATGTAGGCTTCCCGGCAGGAAACAGGGAAGCTGTCCAAGGTTAATAGGAAGAGCTGAGCAGGCACGGGGTTGAACTTGAGATGAAATCTCATTAACTCCTGCATAGATCTAGACTTGCTCTTTCCTAGTTTCAAATTTATTAGACAACGTGTACACACCTGTGTATCTAAATGGGTATTGTCATCACAACAGGTCAGAGAAAGGGCTGCCATCATTGATTTTCCTTTCGAACAATACAGGCCATGAAATAACAATTATGTTTTACAAAAGAAATTTTCAGTAGGTGTATTTAAGCTAATAAAAATAAGTAGTTTCAAACTATAAAATGGCATTTCACTCATGAAACTGGAAAATATTGAAAAGGAGGAATAATAGCCAGCATTTGCAAAAAGGGAAACGAGAATTCTCACACAGGGGAGTGGCTTGGCAGTGTGTGTGTGTGTGTGTGTGTGTGAGAGAGAGAGAGAGAGAGAGAGAGAGAGAGAGAGAGAGAGAGAGAGAGAGAGAGAGAGAGAGAGAGAGAGAGAAAGGAGGAGGACACAAAAGACCATCTTTGGATTTCATCTAAGAGTTCTATAAATTAATGAAGTTATATATTGCACAATTGTTTATAACTGCAAAATGAAACTAAAGCCAATCTGTAAAGCCTGTGAATGTTTAATTCTGTATGCTACTTTTGTGTGTCAGATGATGGATGTGAGCACTGGGAACTGTAGAAGGCTGTATTTATTGACACAGTGTGATATTTCTAGATTTAGATTTATAAGTACAAATTCTGAAAACAATACAATAAAAATGATTCTGTATTAGGAAAGAGATAATTGATTTTTTTCCCCAAGACATGGTCTCTCTGTGTAACCTTGGCTGTTCTGGACTCACTTTGTAGACCAGGCTGGCCTTGAACTCATAGAGATCCACCTGCTTCTGCCTCCCCAAGTGCTAGGGCTACAATCATGTGCCACCATGCCCAATTGAGATCATTGATTTTTAAGTTCTTATGTGTGTGCTTTCTCAATGATGAATATAAATTATTTATGCATATAATCCTCTCAGCTTTACCTGAGTCAGTATAAAATGACTTATATATAAAGAATCTCAGTTGCTGGCTGGTGGCAAATTGCCTTAGAGCAGGGGTTCTCAACCTTCCTAATTCTGCAATCTTCTAGTACAGTTCCTCATGTTGTGGTCACCCCAGACATAAAATTATTTTTATCGCTACTTCATAACTGTAACTTTGCTACTGTTATGAACTGTAATGTATATATCTGATGTGTGACCCCCCCCCCCCCATGCAAAGGAGTTGTGACCTGATGGCCTCAGTCTGATTATTGGTAGAAAGAACAAACCAACTTCTAAAATTTGCCCATTAGCCTCTGATTGCCAGGTGCTTGCTCCCTCCCCCCCTGCCCCCCCTCTCTCTCTCCACACACACAGACACACACACACACACACACACACACACACACATACACTAAATAAATAAATAAATAAATAGGGGAAATATTTTTTTAAGAAAAGAATCAGTGCTGGTGTCAGCCACATGGCTTAGTGTGCAAAGTGCTTGCTACCAAGCCTCATGACCTGAGTCAAATTCTTGTGACTCACATGGTGGCATCTAAAAGTTGTCAGATGTCTAAGATGCACATGTGGACCAGGGCACGTGCACACACCGTGAGCAAATAAATAAAAGTAAAAGCAAACAAAGAAGCCCAGTGTCTTCTCCCAAAGGGATAACTCTGTGCTGTTTACACTTGTCTCAAAGGTGGAGCTCAAAACACACGAGCATATTCAATTCACTGGACCCTCCCACCCGGTGAGCTAGGCCTCAGCGCTGTAAAGAACTGAAAAGCAAAAGTCGCACAATGGCCGAGGGTCACACAGGTGGTAACTAGGAAAGGGATTCAAACCGAGGCGGGCTGGCTGCCATGTTAACAGCTGTGACCATCACAGCTTGATAACTCTAGTTTAGACTTGTAAGCTTTAACATCTTACCTGAAACGGTGGGAGCCATGTTTTCTATTCTGTGCACTTACTCCTGGACCTAAATTAAGTAATGCATGAAAGCATTTGCTTTAGCCAGGCATGGTGGCACCTGGGGTAACCATGGCAAACGGGAGGTGATGGCAGGAGGATGAATAAGGTCAAGGCTAGCCTGGGCTAAGTGGGGGAAGCCTGTCTTAACTCTTTTCTGTTTAAAGCCTAGCACAGAGTTAACAAGCACTGGCTCTTTGTCATTGTAAACATGACACCATTGCTGGGACCTCAATCACCATCCTGGTCAGTTTTAGTCCTGCTGTATCCAATACATGCCCTGTTCGACTTGTACTCACAATCAAATGTGTCACACTTCATAAGTCACATGCTCCCACTCGCATCTCTGATCATGCTACCCAAGAGGCTGGGACTACTCGGTGCTGGGCCATAGAAGCCTGGTGTGCATCCAGCCTGGAAGCTAGAACTACAGTGGTCTGCAGAAGCCACGAGAGGGCTCATCCTTAGGTACCCAAAGCCTTTGGGCAATAGCAGCCTGCCAAGGTTCTCATCTCTAGCTCTCCTGGTCTTCTGTTACACTGCACTCCAGCCAGCTGAGGTCACTGGTACATTAGTGGCCCCCATCCATTACACTGATAATTTAGGCAGCTCTGACAAGGCTGGGACGGATGCTGTCTCACAAACCCTAATCCCAGCATAGCATAACATAGGTAATTTGACATATATTTGCTTCGTTTTTATACTGCATTCAGGGAATTATACCCATCAAAAATAGAAACACCGTTTAGGTAAGTTCTCCAGCAGGGTTGTTTGGTTTGCTTGTTGGTCCAAAAATGGGACACAGGTTACAACACAAAAGCCAAGAGAATTAAAACCACAGGCGAGGGAACACTCAGACAAGCACGGGGATTTTATTCCTGACACCGAAATATTACTTAATGACTATCTGGTACTAACAGTGTCATCATTAACAACCGCTCTAGGAACCCTTTGCTTCTGTCCTCTGGGTCAAGCATGTATAAGTGGCTTACAGGGAGTACATATCCCACAACCCTAGTATTAACAAAAATTGTGCCTCCATCCACCATCGTGGTGGGAAATGCTGAGAACCTGACTGGTAGAGCTAGGACTCACATCCAGCGGGGTTATCTGGGGATGTCTTCAGTCTTTATATGAAGCTGAGATTGAGGACGGATTTTCCTATCCCTTAAATGTATCGGTCAAAACAACTTGCCAAATATTCTCTAAATATTAGGCTCACTGTACACCATGCTGTTTCAAATAATCTGCCAGGAAAGGTAGAGACATTGTTTTCAGGGGACTTTTAATTGAAGGGGCCCTATATCCTGGACGCTGCTAACAGGACCCTCGGAGGGGCTCCCCAGCTGGAGCCATTAGGGAGTCCAGTGAGATGTCTTTCTACGGCCAGACACCAGAAGAATCGTGAGTCAGATCTCTGGAGAAGGTTTATTTACAGCCCCTGCGGGTGAGGTGGTGAGGCTCTGCACATAGACAGATGGCTTCATCCAGGCACTTCAGCCTGAGGCGAAGCCACTCAAGACAGAAGACCTCAGGAACCCACAGGAGAGCTCAGCAGAGAACGCTCTCCCCTTACACCACGTGTCACCAGCATCCCTTAGATCCGCCCCCAAGTACGCACGCGCGCGCGCACACACACACACACACACACACACACACACACACACACACACACACACACATACACACACACACACACACACACTCCTGGCCTTCTCAGCTGGAGAAGTCAAGCAGCGCATCCTAGAGAGGCTGGAGAGCTTTCATTTTCTTCACATGGAGACAGCACGCCTGAGCCCCGCACCCCTCATTACCATCAACGGCTATAAGCAGACACAATATCTCTTTATTAAATTACTCTCAACGTCTTCAAAGCATATTTTTAAGTATGAACTCTACAAGGCTGAGCTTCTACATCAGGTAAACATAAAATGTTTAATGCTTTGTACTTGCAATCACCCTGATACAGTAACTGTTTACTGAGAAATAAACATTTGAGAAGAAATATACTTAAAATGTGTTACTAAACACTCTATGTAGTGTCAACTTCCCCAAATGGTTTTTATTTTTGTTTTAACCTCAAGACAATTTTTCATATATAGCTATTGTCTTCTGGGAAGATTTTATAACAAATATGATAATACTGTTTTTCTTCAGGCATCATAGGAGACCATCCAATTCATTTTCAGGTGGTTAAAACTCATTAGAGATTAGCATTTTAAGACTCAAATTCTTTCTGAAAAATAATCTTTGTAAAATTCCAAACATGCTCCCTCTCCCTTTAGCAAACATTGGCTTTTGTTATTTTTTTTTATAGGCTGTATATTGAATTTCCCAGGCTGTGTTTCTGAGCAGCAATCTACCAAAAAGAGTGCAATTATTTTTTTTTTCACTCAAACATGCATTTGAGAGAATGAGTAGATCAGATAAAGAGAGCTGAGATGCTATTCAACGCAACCTTGAGTCACTCTCTGTCTCTTTAAAAAAAAAAAAAAAGGGTGGCGAAATCAATACAAACCAATAATAACTTCACATTTGTGGAAGCAACATGAATGGCTCTCCAAAATATTGAGACACATCCAAGTACATTTTCGTGGAGCTGATATTTATCAGAAGTCATTTGCCCTCGAGCAGATGCTCCGGCTCATTGTGCTCCTGTCACAAGTGACTAAGATTTATGACAGACAATTACTGCATCTGCAGTTAGCTGCCTTATAATCAGCACCATTATTTAACGATTGGTGCAATAAACGGACTCCTGTTAGTGTTTATCAGATATCAGTCAGTCCTGGCCATTTTCTTCAGCTTCCAAATCACAGTATGGTGCAAATGCTGCCTTTTAATGGCTCGGCAGAAGCAGGGGCATTTTCACAGACTGCCGGGGGAGAGGAAAGAGCGGCCAATTACATGCACGTATGCTGCCCTCGAGTCTGAGAAGCATGCGTGTGACTGCTCCAGACGGTTCCAAACTGGGGGGAGCGCTTACTGAGGTAAGGACTTTTTATATTTAATACAACAACAAACAAACAGAACCCCCCAAAACCTTTCTGTCTTTATCAGGTGTCTTTTTCTAAATACAAATGCTACCCTACCACCCCAGCGTTTTCTCCTTTCTGTGGGTCCCCAGCTTGTGCACATATTGTCCCTTGGAAGTAGTCATTAGGGGACAGAGGGCTCTTCACTACCCTGTAGGCCTTCCTCAGAAGAAAGTGCTTAGAACACAAGAGAGTCAACTTCTTTACCAGCCAAACAGCCTGTGCACAGCGAACTTACGTTTTCTTCAATGCGACATTGATAACAAACAGGCACTATTTACAGTCCTTCCACGTGGGGGCTGGTGAAATGACTCAGTGAGTAAACAGCCTCTCACAGCCTGGAATTCAATCCCTGGACTCCTCGTGGTGGAAAGGGAGAAGTGACTCCAACAAGTTGTCCTCCATCCACCATGTGTGAGCTGTGGCACACCACACACACACACACACACACACACAGTCACTCACACGGACTTACACAAAATCACACACATAGACACACACCCAATCACACACACATGCATATACATGAAATCAAACACAATCAAATACTCATTAATGTCACACAAAGGCAGCAGGCCACAGTACAAAAGCTATCTGGGAGGTAGGACATCAGTGTGGCCTGGGAGATGCCACCAAGATACAAATCCACAGTGAAGAGAAGTATTGTGGGGGTTTTAATTGTCAAATGCTGGCCTAAAGAAACAAAACAAAACAATTCCACCATGCCAGGGCTTCCTGCCTTCTGCCTTTGTTACTGTTTCCCATAATCAAACAAGCTAATGCTCTCTCATTCATGTCAATGCGTTTCACAACACATCATCCATCACACATACCCACGTGCCCGTGTGGAAGTATTGATGAGGATTGCCTCCGCTGTAAAGAACAGTTTCATTCACAGAGTTCCATGTTTCTTTTTAGGAACATATGACACTCACAAGCTGGCTGGTATATCTTTTTAATTAAAGCAAATTGAGACACTCTGGGTGTGGGGGTGGGTATAGTCCTCTTCCTGGGAAACTGTGTACAGGGCTTCATCTGGTTAGCCCAGAACTTGGCCATCTTATAGGTTGAAACTTGTTTTTAAAATTATGTTTTAAATTGAAGCCAGGCAGGGTGGTACAAGCCTTTAATCTCAGCTCTCAGGGAGGCAGAGGCAGGCGGGTCACTGAGAGTTTGAGGCCAGCCAGGTCTACAAAGCAAGCTCAGGACAGCCAAGGCTACACAGAGAAACTGTCTCAAAAAAAAAAAAAAAAAAAAAAAAAAAAAAAAAAAAAGTTGAAACAGAACTATATGACTTTCCCTCACCCTTTCCTCCCTCCAGGACCCCCCTGGAGCCCTCTCATGCCCCCCACTTTCAAGTTGACAGCCTCTTTTCCTTTGATTGTTCTTGTTTTGTGGGTTGAGACTGTGACAAAGCCCTCACGGAGCAGGCCCCTGAAGCTGGCCTGATCATTTGACAGAAGGGTGAAACCATGGCTGTCTGACTTCCAGCCAAGAAAGCTACAGGATAACACTTGATGCCACCCTCTCATTTGCGAGCAGATGAGGAGTTCGGGGACATAAGTGGCTTTCACCAGGGTACACTCTGTACAACAGAGCGCAGAGCACTTTTGTGTATCCATCTCTCCCTGCACTGTCTGTTCCGGGGACGTTTGCTGGGACAGGGCCCACCTTGGGTGTGTTGAGCTCAGAAGTCTGTCTGTGCTCTGCAGCTCAACTAAACAAAAACTTTCTCTGGATCCTCAAAGAATCTCAGTGTTCCCTTCACCAGGAGAAGTTGGAGCCGGGGAGAGAAACTACTTACTAAGCCAACAGAGAAAGCGCCCACTGTCATGCCAGTCTTGAACTTGTGGCAATTCTTCTCCCTCTGCCTCTCAAGAAACGGAGTAACAAACATGTGCCTTGTCACCCAGCTTGGATGTCCAATGTGGTAGTTCAGCAGCCTGTTTACAATACATTTGGAAACTCTTGATTGCTTTTTGTTAGCTTATATAAGCGATCCCCCAAATCATATAAGAATGGATTTATTTTGCCAGTTTTATAGCACACACACACACACACACACACACACACACACACACACACACACACACACACACAATTGCAACTGGGAAGGAAGCAGAAAGACACAAGCTGCCGCCCGTCTTTGCCGATGGGACATGGAAACATGTGACAGGAGACCTAGCTCTCCGCTTCCTTTCAGCCAGACTGCGAAAGCACTTTGGATGCATCAAAGAAATTGTTACATTTTCTTCCTGTGTCCTGCCCTTTTCTGCTGGGTTAGAAGGAAAAATTACCCAACTCACAGCAAGGCACTGCCTTTGGGGGCCAGTGACAAAGCCACAGCTCTGCGGGCTGTTAGCAGGTGTTACCAAGAAGGCTGATGTGGTTGTCACTTTGTGAAAACACACGCTGATAGCCCATCAGCAATGCACCTTGACACCAAGACCCAGAACCTATTCAGCGGTCATGATGACCCCCAACAGGTCCGGCTACTTCCTAGCAAAAAATAAAATAGTAACAGTAGGAAGCTGCCCATCAGAAATTTCCCGTGAGGCTCTTGAGGGCAGAAAACGGGGAGTTTTAGCACCCAAGCAAAGCTTGGTGGCCAAGAGAGGCAGGGGAAGTATCCAGGTTCTGATGTCCTCCAGAACTGGTGGGGAAAACGAACGGCGTGGACCAGGCTCTGCTGGCTTCGCTCATCTTCTATGTAGGGATGAGAGTGAGCTGACGCCTACAGGGGCGAGCGCCATCATGGCACAGGCCCAGCTGTGCAGCAATCACACTGCTGTGTGTGGCAGCTCTAAGTTGAATTCTTGGTAGTATGTGCCTACACATGCGTTAGGAGTCCATGTGTGCATGCATGCAGAAGCCACAGGTGACATTCTGTAGCTGCCGCCCACCTTCCCCTTTGAGACAAGGTCTCCTCCTGGCTTGGAGCTGCTCGGGTAGATTAGGAGGGCTAACCAGTGAGCCCCAGGAGTCCTCCTATCTCTACTTCTCAGTGCTGCAGTTAAAATTGCATGATGCCATGCTCAAATTTTTATGAAAAAATTATTTATTTATGTATTTATTTACTTATTTATTTTGCATGTTTATCTGCAAATACCCATATGTGCGTATGTGTGGACGGGAGATGGGGTGTGCCGCGTACGTACATGCTGCTCACAGAAGCTAGAAAGGGGCATCAGAGCCCCCACCCCCACCCCCCGAGCTGGAGTTACAAGTTGTTGTAAGCTGCCTGATGTGGATGATGAACTGGACCCTGAGCCACCTCTCCAGGCCACTGCTTAGCTTTAAAAAGAATGTGGGTTCTGTGGCTCAAAGTCAGCTCTCTTCCCAGCCTAGTATTGAATCATTTTATAAGTAGAAATTTGAATATTATAGTGGAGTTCAACAAGTCATGTAAGCTTAGTGGGATAGCAATGCTCCATGAATCCTAGCAAATGCCTCGAGACCACCTCTATAGTTCTCTCTCTCTCTCTCTCTCTCTCGTTCTCTCTCTCTCTCTCTCTCTCTCTCTCTCTCTCTCTCTCTCTCTCTCTCTCTCTCTCTCTCACACACACACACACACACACACACACACACTTACATGGATCAAGGATGGTTCCGTGAATGGTAGAGCACATGTGTGACAAATTACAGTGGCAGTGAAAACCCCTTATGCTATCATACGGCAGGGCCTCAGTCACCTGCTCTCCATGATGCTGCCTACACAGGCCTACCTGCTGCCCAGACACAGAGGGCTGCACACATGATTCTGCCCAGTGAACAGTGCCTGTTAACAATAATAAACAGCGGTGCTGCTGGTTTTTTATTTCCTGTACATTCTATTATTATTTCATAGTCTCTACTTGTACATATAAAATGTCATCTAGAAACCAACAACACCTCATGCACCTCTAATTGACCGGGTCTCTAGAGAGGCCATTGAGAGTAAGTGACCTGCAGTACCATGATTTGTGTGAGCAGGTTCCACAATGTCTGTTAGGTGACTACATTGCCTAACAGTAAATTTCTTAGAACTCTTCTGAACTGTTAATCTGCCTGCGCTTGCCTCTGTACACACATTGCTGCAATTATGATTGTGTCTTACTAAATTTGGTTTGAGTCCAGTATGTACAAACACATTGATAGAATGTAGAGAACACACACACACACACACACACACACACACACACACACACACACACACACACACTAACAATGGGCTGGCTCTCTGGCAAGTACCCTTCTCCTGAACAGAGTAGCATAAAGCTCTTCTCATTCCTCCCAATTTTTCACAATCATTTCTCTATTAAAAAAAAAAAGTTGATAAGCTGTCTACAGAGTCACTGTGTCCCAGTAGATTGGCAGTGCACCTCATGGCTTTGGGGCAAGTATAGAAAAGCTATCAGGAAATAAATTAGTTCATTGAGAAACGAATTTGGTCCTGGTGAAACTGAAAACCTCCTTAAGGTCTTTGTGAGTGGACTGTAATGTGTTCCTGTGTGTGGTCTTGTCCCAGTCGTGCCTTTCCGAGCACCTGTTTCTCCCTCAGACAGTACATTATTTACCACTCCGAGCCTCAGTTTACCATTAGACTCTGAGCTCCTTAGAAGTCCTTATCATAGCTGTTCTTTATCATGTGTAGTCTATAAGTACCCAATAAGTATATAACAAGTGCCCCCTAAAAACATTGGGACCTTCTTTAAAAGATTTTTGTTTTTATTCTATTACATGTATATATGTGTGTTTATGAGTGGGATGTCTGCTTAAGTACAGCTGCCAGAGGAGGTCAGAAAGGGCATCAGATCTCCCAGACCTGGACTGACAGGTGGCTGTGATTGGCCCAGAATGGGTGCTGGGAGCCACCAAACTCAAATCCAGTGCTTGTCACCTTTCCACTATCCTGCAAGAGATTTACCTATTAGTTTTGAGTAGCAAACTAAGGCAGTTGAGAGAAACAAGGAAGCCAGGGGTACCCACACAGTCCCCCTTCGGAGGATGATCCTTATCATTTCACAATAAAATATAGTCTAGAGAGAAAGGTTTTGAATAAGCGGGGCCTGGCTCATTAGCTCTCACAAGCTGTGTGACTCTGCACAAGTTGTTCATCCTTTTGGAGCCTCAGCCTTCCTGTACATAGTAACCGGACAATGCTGCTGTTCTGGGGATGCAGGCGGCCTAGCGTGGCTAGATGACTCCATAGCACTGCCGTGTCACTCACACCCATTCAGTGTTTTCTTTCATCTATACCGTGCGACCAGTTTTGCTGTTCCCAAAGCTGTGAGGCAGGGTAAAGTGTCTGACAATTCTGTCTTGTCACACTGTTGGAAAGTAATTTAATAGCACAAAATTTATTATAATTAGGTTTCAGAAATTATGCTCAAATCCATAATTTCTTTCGCTATAAAAAGTAGTGTCTTTTTTTTTTTTTTTTTAAAGAAAAAAAAATGAACCAGCAAATGAGCCCCATCCTTTGTGTTCTTTTGCAGGTGTTTGCCAAGATTCTGCCTTTGAAGTCCCTGGGACTAGAAGGTACCAAATTTCCTGTATATACTGAGCTAAATATACAGTGTGATCTTCATGGAAAGTATTTTGAGTCTCCTCTCTGCTCTTCACTCTTAGATGCTGCATCATTTTAGGGGTTCTTCCAAGGGCTAACCCCCAACATGCAGCTCTGGTTGTAAAAAAAAAAAAAAAAAAAGTGTAAGAGGAACTCTTGTGAAGTGAAGGCCACAGATAGAACGGATTAACTTCATTCATGTCATAGTTCAGGATCTTTGGACCAGTTGGTAAGATAGCATGCAGCGTGGGTCAACAATATAGGTTTGGTAAGAATTTAAACCATATCTATGCCTTCAACAAGAACACAAACATGCTGAAGAGCAAACACCACAGTACACTGACACACCCTGTGTACTGCAATTAAGTCTTCTCGTATCCCAGCGGGGTAGGCGGGGGGGGGGGGGGGGTTGGGGGGGAGGCTTCTATCTATCCCTAAGAGGGGTGATTTAGAAAGCCCTTGGGTCCTACAGCTGCAGTGAACCAGAGCCCAAGCCCTTCTCTGGGCCCTTCCACCACGTACACACTGCATATGGCCTTTGTGTTCTGGCCATGCTAAGGGGATTTTGCGTGAGGAACCTGAGTTTAGCTGAGGATAGCTATGTCCTTTGCCACTGGTACCATGACATAGTGCAAGGTACTAAATACAGATTTATGGCTAGAGCATCAGACCTAGAGAAAAATTCCCATCCTTGCTTTCCAGCTGCCTGACGCGGTAGGGCCACCTTGCTTTCAATACTTGTGCTTCTGGGCTTGAACAAAAGGAAAAACTCCAATTTCATAAGGCCAAAGACCCCATACAGGACTTAGCACTAGAGTGTTCCTGCCAAGGGTCTAGTACAATGTTTAGTACCAAAGTGACCCTGTGAAGAGCTAAGTATACTGCTTAGGGAACTCCCATGAAGCGATAAGTACACTGTTTTGAGGGTTCCTGTGAAGAGCTAACTACAATGCTTAGGGTGCTTCTATAAAGAACTAAGTACAATGCTTAGGGTGCTCCTGTAAAGAGCTAAGTACACTGCCTAAGGTGTGCCTATGAAGGTCTGAGTATACAGGGCATGATTCCCAGGACTTAAGAAACATTTATTATTATTGTCAATAGAATTGGAGCGCGTTGGCTTCTGTGAGTGTCTGAGAAGGTACCACAGTGAAGGAAGTCAGCAGCAGAGCACGACTGAGCCCTGTTTAGGCCCCATCACGCCATCCCATACCTCAGCAGTCTCTGAACTTAAGGCATCTGATGCTTGAGGAGTCAATGGCTTGACTTTGATCATATTATTTGCCTTTCCCTTCTTTGTCTCTTCTTACTCTCTCCGCCCTCTTCCCCTCTTCCCCTCTTTGCCTTCTTTCTTCCTTCTCTTTCTGTGAGGCAGATTTTTTACTATATGGCTCAGAGTGACCTAAATCTCAAATGCAGACCAGTCTGGCCTTGAACTTGAGGCTATCCTCCTACCTCGGCCTCCTGAATGCTAAAATTACAAGGGGGGGGGGGGCACTTCTACATTCATCTTAGGTGCTTAAGCGTCTAATGTGCTTGAGTGCTCTGATTGCTTTAAAAATGGACAGAACGTGGATGATGACTTTGATCATTTGCCTGTTGCTGAGATCTGAACTGCTCTCCCTTCCTGCCTCCCTGACCTGAGGCTCTGCAAGGATGACAACCTCTGAAATCACTTGGGCCAGGCACAGATCAAGAGATGCCAAGAATAAAGATAGACTTTATCTAGCTTTATCTAACAACGTTCAGCTGGTGTGGTCCATGGAGCATCCCAGCCTATTCAAAAAGACCCTCTGCTGTGATGCACACTATTAGGGATAAGCCGTTAGCTCTGCCTCATCACACTGCCTTCACTTTCTTCCTTGTCTAATCTTTCAAGTTTTTCTGTGACTTGTTTTGTCTTAAGTCTTGCAGGCTTAATCAGTACGTGAGAACAAATTATTCCTAGGACATTCTTTCCTAGGACTAGGGCAGTGACGTGCTGTGTTGTGGACATCGAAAAGCTCTCAAGGGGGTGCTGAGCAGGAGGCCATGCTCAAAGGCAGGGACTCTTCACAAGGGCCACTTTCAGGGTCTTAGGAGAGTTTTGGTAATGTACAGTGGTGAAGTTTGAATGTGAAATGTTCCCCCACAGGCTCATACATTTAGATACTTGGTCCTTGGTAGGGAGAGCTGTTTTGGAACATTGGAGTCTTCATGAGGTGGTGGCTTGCTGGAGTAAGTAGGTCACTGGGATGCAGTCTTGAGGTTTTATAGCCTGGACCCATTTCCTGCTGGTTCTTAGTAAACCCAATGATGAGTTGGCCTCCTACTGTGCCATGTCTCCCGTGCCATGAAGGACTGTATTTTTACTAACTATGAGGCAAGATCAATCTATTTTTTTCCAGTAAATCACTTTTTGTCAAGTATTTGACAACAGAAACAATTAAATTAGCTAATATTCACTAGATACAAAGGTATTTCTTAGCTATAAAAAAAAATTGAAACCTGTTACTCTTTGTTTTAAATATCAATGTGCATTCCATCTTGAATTTGCAAAGACTTTTAAGGAAGGATGTGGGAAAGGCGAGGTATAAGGATAAGTCAACTCTAGCTCTTCAGGATTCCCTGGGGAACCCAGGGGTGCGCTTCCATATGGGAAAACAAATGCACCTGGCAAGAGTAACTTGCATACAGGAGGCAATGCAAGGCTACAGGCACAGTTAGCGTGCTTAGTGAGTTAGTGCGACGGGCTACTCTGAACTTATTTTGTATTTGCCTTAATTAACTCAAGGCAATGGTTCCTGACAGAGACGTCTAAGGTGGGAAGCTGTCCACTTGGCCACAGGTCAATATAGCTAAGGGATAAGAACAGGAGGCTTTGAAACACCTTGGCATGGTCTGCAACCAGTTCTAAGACTTGGGGATAATTTCAGGGTTGTTCATGTCTCAAGTTCCTAGTCCATAAACAGAATAATGCTGACACCAATGCTCAGGCTTGTAAAGAGAACTAAATAAAATAAAGCATACAGAGTCCTTATCACAGAGCCGGAGCCTGGATGTCCAACAAATGCCAGGTGTTTCTATCCTCTGATGAGCACTCCCCCCGCCCCTACTCACTCACTCAGCTACTCTGATTTCTCTCTATGAAACTTTGGAAACAATTCACAAAGGATAAAGAAGATGGCTAAGATAGTGCGGACACTTTCAAGGCTCCTTCCTTGGAGCGGGCCTGAGTGTCTGCCTGCCCAGACTGTCCCCACATCCAGTGCTCTCAAGTGTGTCTTCTTGCTGCCCTTGTTCCTCTCTCAGTCTTCTTCAGCTGATTTACAGCGAGAGGCATCAGGAAGTTTTGGAATTTGCTTCGTTAAGTAGGTAAGACCCATTCTGCTCAGCGGCGTTTAACTAGTTTTCTTATTATTCGACTTTACTAATATTAATCCTGAGATTCATGTCCATCATCAGGTTAACCGCTTTAATTCTTCTATACTGAGCAGGAAGTTCTGATAGATCAATCCTGTAGCTTTGTTCAGTGACGTAAAAACACTGCTGTCTGCCATCTACAGATGAGAAAACTGAGGCCAAAGAAGCTGCGGAAACTGGATCTGGAAGCCGAAGGAGCTGCTAAGTTGAGAAACATGAAACAATTGCAAGTGAGTCATGTTACCTGGTAGTTACTGTTAGTTAATAAAACACAAAACAGGTAAGTTACTGTGTGTGGTGGTAGATGCCTGTAATCCTTGCACTTGGAAAGCTAAAGCAACAGGATAATTGGCAAGGCCAGCCTCGTCTATACTTCCAGAGCCTAAAAACCCAAAAACAAAACAAAACAAACAGCCCATACAAACCATAGTGAAAAGAAAGCTCAGTAGAGACATTGAGGAAGAGTAGCAGTAACTGTTAAAGGACGAGACTTGGAAAATGATGAAAAGAAAATTAAAATGGGAAAGACAATGTTTTAAGTGGCTATAAATAGTAGACCTGAAATTCTTATGCAGAAAATACTGTCCCATGGTTAGCACCAGATGGCTTTCAGGCACATTGTGTCCTAGCTCCCATCATCACTTGAAAGAATATGCCAGAATTCCTGCAAGTTCTCTATTGAGGCATCTAAGTGCACTCTGGGAAGAGTGCACTAGACATCGGGTACCACAAATATGGTAAGAAGGTCTGTTTGCTAATGGAGTATCCTCACAGGCAACGTTCAGTATTCCTTACCAAAATGCAGTTTAAAATTTAGTAATATGTATTAGCATCCTCCTTCCTCACACTGGACAGAGAAAAGTAAACCAAGATTAGCAAGTTGGTGTTCTGAGAAAAGTATCTGTGGTTTAGCTTTTTTGGTGAAAAGGCATTTTTTAAAAATAATTTGCTATGTATCTATTTTTTATAATGAGTTAAAAAAAAACAATTCTGCAACCCTCTGAAATGAAAGATATATCTGGAATGAGGGAAGATGCAAGAAAGTTCAAGCATTGTCTTCCCGAGTTTGAGCAGAACTCCGCAGCCAATTAATAAGCAATGGTGCCTCAACTGAAATGCCCAAGGAAAAAGCCACCCGAAGCCTTCAGCACACTAGCTGTTCTCTCCCTAACAGTATGTCAATCAAGGCGTGGACTAAGAAGAACGTAGACAGACTCTACAACTTCTTGAGCTCCTAGAGGAAGGCAGAAAGGCAGCGCTAGATTCGGGGAAAGGTAAGCCCAGACTGGCTCCAGGCATTTTGGTATGAGCTAGGTGT
The DNA here is from genome assembly GCF_903995435.1 of Acomys russatus. NCBI lineage: Eukaryota > Metazoa > Chordata > Mammalia > Rodentia > Muridae > Acomys > Acomys russatus. The sequence continues at coordinate 13,601,500 of NC_067151.1, read as the reverse complement.
AAGATCTGCCATGCACCACAAAGATGTGACAGAATACGTTTGCAATTCGGTCAGTAAAATCCTTTAACTTCTTCACAGAGTCCTAGCATTTTCCTTAGCTGTACTAGGAATTGGGCTGTCAGAACATTTTGTGCTGGTGTATATGGCAATTTTATTCACTGCAGGCTCTAAGTAACTTGAATCTTAAATGCACCTTTCAAGAAGTTCAAGAAATACAGAGAAACTTTCATCATAGAGTCTTTGAATACCCCTTGCCTAGAATAACTGCCCCTGTTGTTTATGTAGCACGTGGAATTGCCCACTCATCTTGGGTATGGCTGTGGATGCCCTCTTACAGCTACCCCTTGAGGCAGCGACAGAGAGGCTGGTGTGTGCACAGCAATGGCGGTGGAGCCACAAGCAAACCTACTCTTTCCATTGGGTCCACATTGCGATTCTCTTCCAACGCCCACCCTCTTGTCAAGCTTTGCGGAAGAAAGCCCACCCTCAACACCTACCTCTCTACCAAGGATTGACTCTGCAAACTACAGCACAGTGGTTCCCTGCCCCCTCTGTCCTCGCTCCTCATCAGTGGTCCATTTTCCAGAATAATCCATCTCTGGGTCTTGGTGCCTCTGTGGGCCTGCTCCTTTTAAGATGCTGGTGGTATCTTAGTACCTCGTGTTCCTCTAGTGTTTATATTTGTTTCTTATTCTGGATCATTCTTCCATCACTTTTTCTCCCTCCCGCTTCTCTCCTTACTTTTATTTATCACCCCTCCCCTCCTTTTATTTCTCTTTTCTCATATTCATTCTAGTTTCTTGCATCTAGTTGACTTTACAGCAGTGGTTCTCAGCCTGTGGGTCATGACCCCTTGGGGAGACAAAATACCTTTTCATGGGGTCACCTGAGACCACCAAAACCCACACATATTTATATTATGATTCATAACAGTAGCAAAAATATAGTTATGAAGTAGCAACAAAAATACTTTTATGGTTGGGGGGGGATCACCATAACATGAGGAACTGTATTAAAAGGTCACAGCATTAGGAAGATGGAGAACCACTACCCTAGAGCTTGTCAGCACCCTGAGAATGAAAGTCCCAGTAACCAATCGCATGAGACTGACATGAGGAGTACAAATCGTGTCTAACAAAATGTAGGACCAACAGTAGAACATCAGTGCTCACCACACTCCACAGTAAGCTAAAGTATGGCATCAGTGTGTCCCTTTAGATTAAGATTAAATAAAGAAGAATGGGCATGGAGTTCTCCAATAAGTACACTGTTCCATTGTACACCATTGACACAGTTTACACACAGGGCCACAAAATAAGAATAATAATAAGATACCTCTGCAGCCTCAGGCTGAGGGCACATGTATGTACGCCTGTTCCTAGCTCTACAACAGGGTAGGGATGCTGATGGAGAGTTAGGGCTGGGCTGTGGCTAGGCTCTGGGTCAGGCACTGTCTTCCCAAGTTGATGGATAAGTGAGAACAAGTGCCTTGAGAGCGCCCATGTGTTTCCATCCTATTTTGGTGGTCTGTGGAAAGCTTGCTTCGTCTGCTTAATGCTCTGGGCTGTAAGAAAGCATATGTGGTGACTGTTCTATGCTTTGCATCTGGTGTACATACTGCCTGGCACTCATCGGATGGAAGGAAGGGGCTGTTTATTAGAATTAATTTGTCATCTGGATATTTACATATGTAAATAAGACACAGCCCATAGGCACCTTTCTAGGAGTTCCCCCAGAGCATGCTGTTACTGTGTGCTAAGCCTCACCTCCCATGGCTTCTCGGTGAACACAGAACACTCTGCTTTCCAAAGTGTGCATGTCATACGTGCTTCTAGGAAGGAGGAAACGGTACTCAGGACACTTAGTTCCCTTATACTCCAATACTTACGTCTCTACCTAGTGACTCAACCCAGGTTCCACCCCCACCCTTTATCTTGGATGTTTTCCTGAGTGGGTGGAAAAGAGAGCAGCACATTCCTTGTGCCTGTGTGGGCTAAGCCCGGGCACTCACGGGGTTAAAAGCACTGCAGTACTATTAAGCACATGTTTCCAGCCCGCAGGGTGCCAGACTGAGACGTCCTCCAAGCCTAATTTGATAGATATTATGCCTACATTGCTGCAAGTAGCGATGGAGAAAGTAAAAATTTTATGGATGAGCAAAATAGGAGCTCTTCTGGATGGAGTGTTTTTAAATCAGGTGTATAATTTACCCAGTGTCAGACCGCATGTAGAGTGCATTACTCAATTGAACTTACACGCAGATAGGAAAGCCGTTTCTTTTAATAAGCACTTCTTCAACTTATTGGCTCTACAATTACTTGCACCAAATTATCAGCAGCTGCTGCCTGCTTGGCGCTGCCGCCCAGACAAGGAGCCACGGTAGTTTCTAATCAACAAGCCACTCGAGGGCTCTTTATCATTTTTAGCTTAATTCCACTTTTATTTGGAATTTATTAATTGGAATATCCAATATTTTCACGACAGAATTTTGCCTTGCTTCCATTAACAGGAAGCCTACCCAATGGCTGAGGTGATTAGGAAAAGGGAAGAGGGGGATGCCCAGATTTATCTCTGACATTCACAGCATTATACACATTCTGCGGGGCTTGTGTTCCCTCCGAGGTCAGATTTTGACCCTTTTATGAAATGCTGCTCCTGAACTTAGCCTTGTGTTTAAAGTCCAAGAGTTGTTTCAGGTCTCTGAATAGCTCATTTTCGTGTTCTTCCAGTCCAGCCATGTTTAACTCTGGGCCTCCCTGTGAAGGATATTCTGGGGTGACTGAGGTTGGGGTGTTCTGGGCATTAGATGTGGTTCACAAACATCCCTAACCTCTGACCACAGGGTGCTGAATGCTCATCTCCAGTCCCCAGTGAGAAAACCCAAAAGCTGTCTGCAAAACTGTGGAAGCACAGAGGTGTTTTGTGTACGAGTGTTCAGCCTGCGGGGTAGTCCTAAGAGGAAAGTTTTTAACTAGCTTGTTGGAAACTTTCAAACCGCATCCATAAATATCAATTCAGAATTCTTTGCTCTCTAAGCGACAGTCTTCAATGAAACCATGGAGACTTAATTGTTCAAAGTCAAGCACATTTTAAAGCTACTTTTACAGCCAAAAGCAAAAAATAAATGGCTTTAAAAAATAAGGACAAGAACTATTTATATTCAAATAAAATAAATATCCACTCCCCATGTAGTGGACCTGGGCATTAATTTTTTAGAAGTCTGGTAAAATTGTTTTACGTCAGCAAAGTCAAGAAAACATAATTTGGAACACATTTTACTTCTTTGAGATTATCTTATATGTTATTTTCAGCTCCAAATTACAAAGCGGAAAAGTATGAGCAGATAAATGTTATGACTTTACAGAAATGTTAAATCAAGTTTAATCTTTTCTCCAATGGCTTTCAAATCCACACTAGTCCTTTAAACATGAGGAATCACTCAGGAGACAGAAGTAGGCAGATCACTGTGAGTTCGAGGCCAGCCTGGTCTACAAAAATGAGTCCAGGACAGCCAAGACTACACAGAGACATCCTGTCTCAAAAAAACAAGGATAGCAGGCTACCAAGAAGAGACTTGATACCCTGTGAGCATATACAGGGGGAGGGGGTTCCCCTCAGTCACAGCCATAGGGGAGAGGAGTAGGGGGAAAGCGGGAGGGAGGGAGGAATGGGAGGATACAAGGGATGGGATAACAACTGAGATGTAATAAGAATAAATTAATAAAAAATATATATATAAGAGAAAAACAAAAGAAAACAAAATGATGAAGAATCAAGTGTTTAAAGTAAATTATAGACTTGTATAAACATGTACATATATACATATACACATGGATATATACATACATAAACATATAAACACACACATGATAAAATCTAGGATCAAGCTTATGGAACTTGTGGCTCACGTCTGTAATCCTAGGACCTCCCTCATCAGGAGGCAGCATCAAAATAAGAAAATCTCCATCAAAACAACTAGGATTGAACTAGAATATGGTTCATTGGGAGAGCACTTGCTCAGCACGTACTAGGCCCTAAACCTCTGCAGTACAGCCCCAAAGAATACAAACAAAACCCTCCTACCAAGAACCACTCACCAAAGAACACAGAAAGGAGAGGAGACTATCTCCTTTGAAAGGCATTTGCCATCTTCTAAATCTTCTATCTACACTGGAAGTGGCTTGGACATCTAGCCCTCTGGTGCAGTATGTGAGAGGTCATTTGGACTAACAGGACCTCCCCTGTATTGATAATTAGTTTTTAAACTCTATTTAAGTTGGAGTATTGAAGCCTCTACCTCCCTCCCACCAACCCCTTAATCCAGGATGAAAAAAGGCTAGTGAAAAGAGGGGGCCATGGACCCCTTTACTTCTCCCGGCTGTTTAGGGTCAATGGGTTCTTTGGGAGTCACTACCAGTCTCTGTCAACAGCAAACACAGCAAGCAGTCTTCTCTGAGCTACTGCCCTGAAATGTTTCTCTCTGTCTATCTCCAAGCTGCCACACCATCCGTCTCTGGTCTCCCAACCCAGTATGCACCACATGCCACTCTTTCTCTCTCCAGGCTCTCCTAGTCATCCCCCTCAGAGTCCTAGACTACACCAGTCTCTGTGCTGCACAAGGCAGCCCATTACCAGCTAGCAAAGACCACACCCCACAGGAGGCAATTATCAGCTGTGGACATACTAAAGCCCATAGTTGGGATTAATACAAAAACATATTTATGTGACATAACTGAGATTATAGAGAAACCAAATCTTCCATCGCCTGTCTTCATGCTTACCAGGTTTTCACCCAGTGAGCTTCCCATGAACACTAAACACCTTTTTTCTTTAAGCTGAGAGAAGAGTTTTAATATTTCTGTCACAATGAAATAACAAATCTTCAAAAATGAAATAAAATAACTAAGTTATTGAGTTCCAGTTTTAAATGAGGGAAAAATATATATATTTATCTAAATGTGGACAGTGTACAATGTAGACATACATTGACACATATGTTCTATAAAAGTAGTTATAACTTCATCTCAATTAAAAATTTAAGAAAAAAGTTCTGGAAAAAATAAAAATAGCTTTTGTAGCATCAAAATCTTTTATAATTGTGTACAACTCTGCCGTGTATTAAATTAATAAATTATATATTTATTAATTAATAAAGAAAACCCCACTGATTTTGTTTTATTTTGTATCATTTGAAATATTAATAGAAATACCAACATGTTTCCACTGAATTATTCTGACAGAAAATATTGGAAACAAAAAATCAGAATAACTACTTACTCGTGGAGCTGATTAACAAAGAGACTATCGCAATATAATTTAAGAAAACAGGGATTTGGGTTATAGCTCAGTGGTAGAGAGCTGAACATGTGCAGGCAATGGGTTCACTGGCCCCATACACACAAATTAATAAACTTTCAACCTCTACAACAATGAACGTGATTAAGCAGCTCCCGTGTGTTTTCTGAGTTTTCACATTAGGCATCTTGACAGCAGCATGACTTCAGACTGAGGAGGTTCCTAGAGAGCAGAGGATTCTATTTTCTCTCATCTTACTAAGAAGACTTAGCCCTGCTAGGCTTCTGAGACCAGGTGACGGCAGGAGCCTTCCGAGTGGTATGGCCTCAGACAATGCTGTTTTCTCACAAGCTCCCAGAGCATGCCAGTGATATATGATCCTGCCATTGACCAACTGGTCTCCAGCTGGCAGCACTGTTAGAAGGTGGAGCCTCTCAGGAGGCCACTGAAGTGTGCTGTGAGGCTTTATAACGCAGATCCACTTCCTGTTCATCGCCCTAAGTTCCTGACAGTAGGTGACATGTGGCCAGCTGCCCTGTGCTCCCCCACCTAGGATACCTCTGCCATGATGGACTACACACTCAGACTGTGAGACAAAACAAACCCTTCCTTCCTGAAGTTGCATTTGTCAGCTATTTTGTTTCTCACAGAAAGAAGAAAAAGTAACTGCACAGCCATCAATCCTTCTTAGGAACCAATGAGACAAAATAGCCACTCCCCACAGAAACTAACACATTCATATAACACAACACTGAGATGTCTGTGTTAATGGCTCAATCTTTAGACTTTTGTGGAATGATATCCACCCCACGAAAATTCCAGTACCAGCTTAAGGAAAACTATGCAATTATGAGTTCTGAAAATAACTGGAGCCAATCCAGGCTGGATTCATTCTTACTTGCTGCTTATAGAATTGACAAATAAATTGCTGGATAGCCTATTAACCACAGGTTCTGTTATCATCCAAGGAGAGATACTCACTTGCCAGAGGTTCAGCAAGCCTCTAGCAGACTAAGCAGCCTGCATGTCACACCCAGCCTAGCCTTGAGTTTCTCAGACAACTCTTATATATTGAACCATGCTGCTGTATGAAACCTGTCACCAGTCTGTGTGGTCTACACACACACACACACACACACACACACACACACACACACACACACATATACATGGGAAGCTGTTCAGAGCAGAACTCTTTCCTCCTTCCATCTGGAGACTCAGATAGCTTTGGGTTCCTTGCATCCCAATATGTACACAGCAGAGGCCAGAGCTCAGATCTGACTTGTGGCTTATGACTTCAGTTCAGCCTGTTGTATGGTTTATCATGTGGCGATGAGAATTAACACTCAAGAGTTTCAAATGAGTTGGAACCAAAATCAAATATGTGATTCTGGTGTCATGTTAATTTGGGGTGCAGGCAGAAGGTGATTTTTGTTTTGTTGTAAGACAGTTGTATGTAGTCCAGGCTGCCTCAAACGTACTATGTAGCAGAGGCTAGCCTTGAATTCCTAATCCTCCTTATGGTTGTCCAAATAGTTAAATGTTTAGCAATGGGCAACACTTGAACTTCACATAAACACAAGAGAACCCTGGTCCACAGGATCAGACTGTCCAGACCCATGCTCCAACTACAGCCTAGTCTTGAACAACATGAAGACAGAGATCTCCATGGGTCAGGATGGGACCAGAAAACTATTTTTTTTTTCATGAGCAAACAGAGCAAGAGGAACTTTACTCAGGTTGGTGATAAATGCATAAGTTTCTCAAAAGCCATATTCTTTGGAAATCAAGCCTGATTCCAACCCTGTTTAACACACTCATAGACCTCCTAAAGTCCTAGGTCTATTCACCGTGAAAGCTTCAAGTTGAATCTGACCTTGCCACTCTGCACAAGTAATCTGTTTACAAGGACTGGTATTATATGCTCAAGAGCATGGCTATCCATGACTGGCTCTGAGCAGGGAAGCACTGCCTACAAGCCACTGTTTTGAGTCCCTGAAGCTATCTGCTAAATTTCCTGTTAACATCAAAAATAAAACATCTTGAAATTAGGTTGTGCTAAACATCCAGTGAGGATGCTTTCTGAATGCTATGTAAGGTCATGGTTATCACAATACAGATAGATGATAGATAGGTAGATAGAAAGAAAGAAAGATAGACAGACAGATAGATAATAGATAGATGATAGATAGATAGAGAGAGAGAGATGATAGATAGATAGATAGATAGATAGATAGATAGATAGATAGATAGATAATAGATAGGTAGATAATAGATAGATGATTGACAGATAGGTAGATGATTGACAGGTAGAAAATATAATCAAGAAATTTGAGAAGCTACAAGCAACGGAAGGAAAGTGACTAGCGTGTTGGCTTTGGATGTCTGAGGGGGCTCAGCATGCTCTGGCTTGAGAGTTATTGACATGGCACCTTGGCTTGGAAAGGCAAACACTGAATGGGACACTTGAGTTAATACAGACAATTATAAATGACATGCTGCTTGGGTCACAGGCTTGTTCTCCATCAGATTGGCAGGGAAATTCCGTGGAAACATCAGTAGAACTTATGCACGGAAAGAGAAGTGCAGCTTTGGAGAACTCGGGTTCACCAGTATGTCACTTCCTCCAAACCTCCTCTCTCAAGGGGTTAACTCAAGAGAGAAATGACGACTTCGGGTGGGAATTTACGTCTCTGTTCAGGGCCCAGCACTGGGCAAAGGATATGTGAGGATTATCAAAAGTACTGCTCTGTAAAGTTTAAAGTCAATAGTGACAGAACAAAGTGAACAATCATGCATATACCGTTACAACTCAAATCAAAGCTACAGAGAAAAACTGTGTGGTGATATACCAGTGGCCAGCAGTGGGCTTCGCCCTAACGTCAGAGAAGGTCACTGTTGTCTTAAAGATGCATAGAGTTTGAACAAACTGGTTAAAACATGAGAAGCAGCTACGACAGGGACTCACTTACAAGGAATTCTACAGCCTCTAGGCTCCCCGGGATCTACACCTTCCCATGAATGATGCCTGCCAGGCAAAATGCTTCATCTCCAGTATGATGCTGAAGTTGGGCCCACAAGAAGCTCCTATAGCCATGACTAACACAGAACAAATCACTGTCTTAAATGGAGCTTTCAAGCAGAAAAGTCACTATGAAAAATGAGCATCGCCCACTCCTTTAAAAAGTGGGAAAAGAGCACCACGTTCAGCTGCGGTTACACAACCTGACATCTATTGTGAAGCAGAACAGCCAGCTTTTACCCAATTCCCCCATTTCTTTGATCTCCAAGAGAAATTAGTGGAATTTGCTATATATGTTGATTAGTGGTGAGTTATCAGCCTTTCCTGCCCGAGTAGAAAAAGCACATTTTTCACCTGCACATCCTCCGTAGAAGCTCAAGGCCATGTTCAGAGCAAGCCCTCAATAAATGTTTGTTGACTTAAAAGACAATGGTGAAGGCTTTAATTTATCTAACACCAGACATGGATGGATGGTCATTATCTACTTGGCTTGTGTTGACGAACACTGGCATTTAAGGATGCTCTGTTGGTACATACACCCGGGCCCTCCCAAACAGGAACACAGCCCTGCTCTCAGGCTTGACAGGCCTGTCTTTACCAGCTGATGCTCTCAAACCCCAGGGAACACTCCTTCTAGCCAAACACAGTCATTACATCCAAGGGCTCATTTTGAGGGCAAAATGTTGACTTTGAACTTCAACAAAATCTATTTTCATTTATATTTTCTCTTTTTAAATACCATCTGTCAGTTAGAAAATTTTTTACTCAGGTTGATGCCTGTTGCCTTGAACTCCAGTCTATCATATATACTACATCTCAGAGGTGTGAGGTGGGACCTTAATATATACCCTATAGACCATACAGATTGCACTATGTAAAATTTCTTTTATCCATGTCTTATTGTTGTGGGGAGCATATGCACCATAATGCATGTGTGGAGGCCACAGTACAACTTCACGTAATTAGTTTTTTTCTTTCTCTTTATCTATGGGCTCCAGGATCAAACTTAGGTCACCAGGCTTATGCAGGAAGCACCTTTATCTGATGAGCCATCTTTCTGGCCCCTGGAAAATTATTTAAATAATTTCCTTACATACAGTTTATCAGATTAACCAATACCTTCCTATCTCAGTGACATAAAATATTCTCACCAATGCTCAACTACTTGACACAAACTCCTCTGAAATGAAACACTCTCTCTTGCACTGTAAGCTTCCAAACTAGCAAGCACGGCTGAGACAAAGAGGTGTTGAGGGGCATTAATCGGCTACAGCGGGTCCATAGACTCTCGAGACACTAACATGGAACTGATGAGATATGTGGGGAGAGAGTTGTCTTTAGAATATGGGAATGAGATGGGGTGGAAGAAAGACCACAACTGACCACTAGTCTGGCCAGGTGAGAGCAGCTGAGACCTTGGAGAAGAACGCCATGGTGGGACGGTGGGAGTGAACCCCACCTAGGACAGTTTATGAGAGGATGTGGCTGAGGAAGCATTGAGAAAAGAAAGCTCAGGCTGGAGCAATGACCCACTGACACAAACAGGAAGATCTGAACTTGATCCCCAGAAAACACATTTATAAAAAAAAAGAGCCAGACATAGTATTCTATGGTAGATTTTACTCCCTGTTCGAAGGACACATTTGTTGTTTCCATTTCCAACTATAATGAATGAAGCTGTAATGAGTGTGACCAAGCAGGTCTCTGTGGAGTAGGACGTTCCTTGGGCATATGCCCTCTTTTCAATGTTGCCACGTAAGCTCATTCCATGGATAGAGTTGTTGAAGTTAACTAAGACGTAGAGCTCAGGAAGGTTTGAATTTCAGATAATACTCTTTGTTCACCTGAAATGCATATTTAAGAAGGTGTCTGTAGTTTACCCATTACAGTAGTGTGACAAGGCCATGTGACAGACAATTGCTTTCAAATGATTCAGTTTCTCCATGACAGACTGCCAGATGTGAGACCACTCATCCAGGAGAGGGGCAAACAGAAGTTGACAACACTAGCTTAATTAAGAAATAATTGTTGGTCAACCTGTCATAAATCAATATCTCTATTTCCAATGCAACAGTCAATCAAATCAATATAGACTTAAAAAAAAAAAGACTTTAAACAAATCAGATTTTGTGGGTGTTTTTCTCTACTCTAATAACACTTTGGCTTCACTTTCCATGGGACACGTCCTTCAATGAACAGTATAAAACTTACTGTTGGTTTAAAAATATAGAAAGAACATTATTAAAGTGAGCATGATAGATTTGTCAGTGTATTTTACCCATGTATAATTTTGTTTGGATATTTTAAATTTAATGAAGACTGAATTTATCATACTACTTTTCAAAGCAATTTTCCTCCAGTGTTTCTTCTCTCCCTGAATAAAGTCTTACCTGATGGTCAAGTCAGACATATTAATTACTATTAATTCCTTTTCATACACTCACATACTTAGGAATATGATGAATTTAGTGTTTACTATAATGAACAATAACATCAGATGAAGTATCTATGGTTTTTAACATTCTTTCTTTCGTCTGTTACAACCCACACATTAGCCAGTCCCCTCGTGTCCTTCAGAGAAATAAAACTAATGTGCTTCTTCATCTGTCTAGACAGATTATTATGAAAGTTGGCCCATGCGATAGGAGACTGAGAAATCTCACAATTTGCCACAAACTGCCACAACGGCCATGTAAGCTGATGATGTAATTCAGTGGAGCCCATAGTCAAGGGAGCTTACAAGAGATGTTTTGGTTTCAATCCAAAGGCCTAAGAACCTGAGTGGAGATATCAGGGGACAGTAAAAGATTGACACAACTCAGAGGGACTGCATCCTTCTCCTTCCTTTCACTATGTCTGGGCCTTGACAGACAGTATGATGCCCAACTCTGGCCCACCACCAAGAACAACCAGTTCTGGCCCCTCAGCTTACCACTGTCAGCAGAAGCCACTGGTGGTAACAGTCAGTTCCAGCCTGGAAGGTTACAGTCAGAGAAAGTCTCAAGTGTCATCAGCCAGCCCTCGGATCTATGGCCCGCCTCAGTTTACACTGTAACGTGGAAACTGGTCTCTCGCAAGACCTTGAACTTTAAATTTCCAGACATGAAATAAACTTGGCATGCTTCCCTCCCACTCCAGACCTTTGTGTGAACATAGATTCTGAACTATCCATTAGATCCTGGGGAACTCATTAGTGGGTATGCAAAGAAGTCAATGTCTGACCCTACCCCAGAATTCATTAGTAACTAATAGTTCTCATAAACACCTTCCCAACCTCTGATTGGCAGTTGACAGGTCCAGTCTTGCACAGGCTTAGTGAGGGCAACCATATTTGCCATGTGATCATGATTACAGTGACTGTGTCATACCCGGAAGACAGTCCTTCTCCCCATCTCTGGCATTTTTTTTTTTATCTCTCGTCTATGATGCTCCCTGAGGCTCACATTTTGAATTCTTGGTCCCCAGTGTGTGATATGATTTAGAAGACTATGGAATCTTCAAGAAGTAGAGCTGGGCTGTTTGAACTACATCTCCGGCTACAGGCTTTGAAGATGATGTTCACCCCTGATGCTCACCTGTATTCTTTGCTTCCTGGTTCATAATGACACGGGGAACGCTCCATCAGCATTCCACCACACACAGCCCGTTCTGTTGCTTCATTCCCACAGTAACGGACTGAAGCCCTCGAAACAGCAAGGAAGAGGGTTTGTGCTTGGTGAGGGCACAGTCACATCAACTGCATTGTTTCTGATCTCCCTAGTGATCCTCCATGTCGCTCAGTGCTACCCTATTTTATTCTGACAGCTTAGCAACACAGGAGTTACAATCTAGACCTTAAAGCCAAGCCCATCCTTCTTTCTTACTGGAATGCTCTTCCCCACTCTACCCCCAACAAACTCTTCCTAATCCTTCTGCATCCTCTAGCACTATTTCCTTGGAGAAAAAAATGCTCTTGGCCAACCATGTATCACTATTCTCCTTCCTTCAGCAGTGAAGCATGAATAATTTTTGCCTAGTCTCTAGTACTTGCTGTAGCATTCTTGCACCCTCCCTAAAGCCCAGACTAGCCTTGATGTCATGCCTTAGTTTTTCAATGCATTGAAAATACAGGCGCATGCCACCATAAATGATACAATCTCTCCTATGCTGAAAAATACATTTATTATCATTTTAAGCTTATATAGAGACATCTTTCCTAAATAGGTATCTCCCTCAGGAAAAAATAAATACCATTCACTCTTGTGTCATTCACCAAGTCTCACCCAAACTCAGAACCATTGAAATATCCTAGAAATGTAAGTTGACAAGTGTAGGGGTGCCACAGAGTCACATTGACAAAGCACAGAGGTCCAAAGCATCTTGAGGGAGGATTGCCACTGGAAATGCAGACACCACCCAAGACCACAAACCTCTTCCCTCAGCAATATTCCCTCTGGGAATATATCAAGACGTTAAAACTTGAGTTATCTTTGACTATGCTAATGGTCGTGCAAGGATCACCATCACTGAAAGTGACAAGGGCTTTTTTTTTCCAATTTTTTAAAAAAATTTCACCTATTTTTGTTTGAGTTCTCTAAAACTAGGGTTTTTTTTTTTCAAAAGGTTTGGTGAGAGCAATGTTTCCCCATTTCTGTGCCCAAACCAGGGACAACCCTTTTCAGCACATTCCATGCACACGTATTTCCCCAATCAAGCAAGCCACACTGTTTATAGAACTTTTTGAGTACCACAAACTTCGCTTTCAGAGGCAACATTCACTTAAGAAAGGGAGCTTTGATTTACTGCCGAATTTTTAATTTAAGAACTGAGTTGAGGGGCACAGCATGAACACCTCGTAAAACAGACACAATGTCATGATCATTCCCACTCAAAACCACCCCCATCTTTAATCCTGTATTCGGGGAGTTTAGCTAATTAATAGCCAGGTATTATTATAGCGATGTCATTGTTGTGTTATTTGAAGTAGTTTTTAAGTCGCTAAGCACCAAGCACTCAACTTATTAGCAGTTCCTTCTTTCTTATGTGAGAGAAAGCCCATAACTGTTCTGAGCCAGAAAATGGGAAATAATACAGTCACATTAAAGGGTTGTAGCATTAGGGAGGCTGAGAACCACTGTCGTAGAACAGCACAGGAAAGTGGCTCAACACTTTCAACCAGAGGCTGTGCTGACCATGAAAATAACTCTGGACTTGGCCATTGTTTTAAACAAAAATGTGCCTTCTCCACACTATCAAAAACGCATATGAACAACACAGCTGTGCAGAACAGACCTCAGCTCCACAAGCCCCCAGCACGTGAGATGCTTAGCATGAAACTTGAGATGCAGCAGGGTCCATGTGAGCCCGATTCCAATGGTCACATCTACCGAAAACACCTAACGGGACAACCTTCAAAACTCTGACTCTGAAGTCAGTAGGTGACATAGGAGCTGCCGGATGACTGGGTCTTTTTTTGGTTGTCTATTTGCTCTCAGATGTGTCTCCACACACTTTCTCTGCATCACTGAGGGCCTGCCACTACAGACACGGTCTTGGCCACCTGTGTGAACTGACCTTCATGGGAGTGAAGAGGATTCAATCATAGGCAAAAAGTAGGCTAGAGAGTCCACTTCTCCATTTCTAGCTTGTCTCTGGTGGGAACTGTTTGTATTCTGACGTCACTGGTCACTGCACCCACCAGACTGTTCACAAACCTTCTACCTTTCTTCTCACCAACAGGCCCCCTGACTGGTCTTTTAACACCTTGGGGACTGAATACAATACAATACAATACATCTAGTGAACGAACTCATGAGTGGAATCCAGGCTCTTGGGGCCAGAATAGAACTGTCTCCTTTGCTTGCTGTTGATGCATGGCTCACCAGGAAAACATGTGGACCAAGTAGGTCCCCTGTAAAATTAACTACAAGGAGACTGGCTTTGTTTGTTTTGAAAGGTTAATTTCCTGGGGGAGTATTAAGTCTCCCCAACTCAGTTTCAGCAGGCACTGGTTTTATAGATGGGGATGGTAAATCCAGATCACAAAAGGAAAGCAATAGCGTGGCAAGGGCCCCTTGACTTGCCCATGTCCTGTTGTCACTGTTCACTCAAAAAATGTCTCAATTTGAAAGAGAATCATAGATGCCTGAGATTGTTAGTTAGTGAATAAATATAATACGAAGAGCAAAATGCAGAAGACCGAGACAGGGAGAGGTGTTTCCAGAGCTCAGGACTGAAGATTGAGAGCTGAGACAAAAGGTGACAAGTGTCAGGGGATGGAACAATACAAAAAAGTGACCCTGTAACTCTCAGCAAGAAAAGATTGAATGGTCTGAGTGGGAGAGACCTAGAAGGTGGCCTTGTCCAGTTGACACTGACCTTCTGCTCTCATCTGAAGAGTTATTTCAACTGGTTAGATTGATTGAGGATCATGGGAACCACCATGATCTTGACTTCCAAGCCTGGGTTCCTGAATGCCTCTGGATATAATGCCTTGGTCTTTGACTTCATGAAAACGATGTTGGAAGGCAGACCACACATTACCCACTGCATCTAACAATTTCTGAGAACTCAAGTGTTAGAGGGTCCTTGTTTTGTTTGTTTTGCTTTGTTTTCTATAAGCAAGGTGAAGAAATCTCTTCCTTCCTTTCTCTTTTGTAAGAACCAGGGAAGAAAGACAAGGAGGGAAAATGAACAAAGATGAAATCATCCCCTTATTTTCAATGAAATGATCATTATACAAAGTGACACTATTACACAACTTAAAATCACACTCATATTTTTCCTTGATGTCCAATGCTAGCATAGTATCTCATATTTGCTAGTGTATAATTACTGCTGAGGAAAAGGAGTGGGAGAGGCAGAGAGGAGGAAAGTAAAAAGGGAAGGAGGAAGGGAGGGAGGGAGAGAGAGAGGAAACATCAAGGAACAAAACTAAAAGTGGTTAAGAAGGAGTTCCCAATTCTATCTTCCCACTTTTTAAAAAATTGGATAAAAAGGGAAAAAAAAAACCTTTAAAGGCAAATTTTCTAGGAAGTATAGAAAGCTACACTGACTTCCTTCTTCTCCAGCTCTTCCCTTTCTTCTGGATAAATAGATGTATGAAGGGGTATGTGGAAAAAATGAGGTTTCTGCTCAGGCACCTTCCTCGTAGGAGTTGTGTTTACCTGGAGTTAAATTCAAATTTTGTGGCAAATCTTCCATGAAACTATGATCTCACTTCCTTCTTCCCTATCATTTCACTCTTTTAACACTATGCAAATTTGCTTCTGGTTTAACTATCGTGAGTCATTCATGTGACATCACAAATATAACCTCCAATTTCACAGATGGGCTCATCAAATTCATATTTCAAGACATCCTAAAGATTAGATGCCTTTGTGCTCCTGGAAATGATGTCATGTGTGTGGCAATGTGTGTGCATGCATGCCTGTGTTTGTGTATAAGTCATCATGAATAATTAATTGCCTAGCTATGCACATAGAGATTGGAACAGCTCACTCCTTTCCATATGCTCCTCATCTGGGATGCTGTGGTGCCAAGCTCAGCACTGACACCAGCCAGGAAATGAAAAGAAAGACAGTGTGGTGGGAACATGCTGGTAGAAGTTTGGCAGAATCATTTAGCTATGGGAGATGGATGGACAGCCTCTAAGACACTCAGGAAGCCATTTTGAAAAACTACGGAGCAAACAAATAATGAGCATGGTGTAACTCTTCACAACATTATTCAATGTGACTTAATTCTTTATAGTATTAGTCTATGGGATACATACATACATACATACATATGATTGGCAACCTCAAAGAGAAGAAGGAAACACAATTTGGGACAAAGTAAAAAAGAAATTCAGTATTTTTCCCATAAAGCTACAATCATTGTTACTCTCTTGTAATGATTTTGTTTTCTTTTTTTTTTTTTTTTATTTTTCATTGAAGTTTAAAAATCTCCTACCATAGATTATAGCCTCGATGAACCAGGAGTCCAGCTTTTCCACATCTCTGTCACTGATGCTTTAATCCAAGCACCCCAAAAGAAAGAGGCATAATCTATACACAAACCCAGCCTATTGAAGTTACTAGAAGGAAAGCTCCAAGCAAAGGAGTTAACTATACCCTAGAAAATACAAGATATAAATAACTTCACTATAGCAAAACCAAATGAAGACAAGCACACAAACACTCCATTACCAACATCAAAATAAAAGGAACTAAGAGTCATTGGTCATTAATATCCCTCAACATTAGTGGACTCACTCTCCGATAAAATGATGCAGGATAACAGAATGATGTGTACCAGGACCCAACATTCTGCTGCATACAAGAAACGCACCTTAAGCAACAAAGATAGATATTACCTCAGAGTAAAGCGCTGGAAAAAGGTTTTATAAGCAAATGGACCCAAGAAACAAGCTGGAGTCGCCATATTAATATCTACCAAAACAGACTTTCAACCAAAATTAATCAAAAAAATGAGGAAGGCAATTTCATACTCATCAAAGGAAAAATCCACCAAGAGGACATCTCAATCATGAACATCTATGCCCCAAATACAAAGGTACCCACATTTGTAAAAGAAACATTAAAGCTTAAATCACACAATTATCTCTACATATCAATAGTTAAATCACACAATTATCTCTACATATCAATAGTGGGAGACTTCAATACCCTACTCTCACCAATGGATAGAGCATCAAGACAGAAGCGAAATAGAGAAATAAGAAACTAACAGATGTCATGAATCTAATGAACCTGTAGATATCTACAGAATTTTTCACCCAAATGTAAAAGAATATACCTTCTGCTCAGCACTGCATAAAACCCCTCCAAAATTGACCATATAGTTGGTTACAAAGCAAACCTCAGTCAACACAAGAAAAATGAATTAACCCATTTACTTTATCAGATCACATGAATTAAAGATTACTTCAATAACAGCAGAGGGGAAAAACCTACACACTCATGGAAATTGAACAATTCCATACTCAATGACCACTGTGTCAGTGAAGAAATGAAGAAATTAAAGACACCCTAAAATGCAATGAAAATGAAGGCACAACAAACCCAAGCTCATGGGAAACAGTGAAAGCAGTGCTAAGAGGAAAGTTCACAGCACTAAGTACCTTCATAAAGAAATTGGAGCAATCTCATACTAGCTCACCTGGAAGCTCTAGAAAGAAAAAGAAACAAACACACCCAAATGGGGTAGAAGGCGGCAAATAAACTCAGGGATTAAATTAATAAATTAGAACCAAGAGAACAATACAAAAAAAATAAAGGAAAACCAAGAACTGGTTCTTTGAGAAAATCAACAAGACAGACAAACCCTTAGCCAAACTAAAAGAGAGACAGTATCCAAATCATCAAAATCAGAAACAAAAAGAGGGACATAACAACTAACACTGGGGAAATCCAAAGAATCATTAGGTCTTACTTCAAAAACCTGTACTCAACAAAATTAGAAAATCTAAATGAGATGGACAATTTTTTATAGATTCCACTTACCAAAGTTAAATCAAGATCAGGTAAACAAGTTAAATAGTTCTATAACCCCTATGGAAATAGAAGCAGTTATTAAAAGTCTTCCAACTAAAAAGAGCCCAGGGCCAGATGGTTTCAGTTCAGAATTCTACCAGACTTTGAAAGAAGAGTTAATACCAATACTCCTCAAACTATTCCACCAAACAAAAACAAAAGAAACATTGCCAAACTCATTCTATGAAGCCACAGTCACCCTGATATCTCCAATAAAGAGAATTTCAGACCAATTTTTCTTATGAACATAGATGCAAAAATAGTTAACAAAATATTTTTAAACTGAATCTAAGACCACATCAAAAATATCCACCCTGATTAAGTAGGAGTCATCCCAGGCATGCAGGGATAGTTCAATATGGGAAAATCCATCAACATAATCCATCATATAAACAAACCAAAGAAAAAAAAACCTCACATGATCATCTCATTAGACACAGAAAAAGCACTCCACAAAATCCAACATCCCTTCATGTTAAAAGTCTTGGAAATATCAGGCATACAAGGCACATACCTAAACACAATAAAGGCAAAATACAGCAAGCTGCTAGCCAATATCATAATAAATGGAGAGGAACATAAAACAATCCCACTGAAATCAGAGACAAATAGGCTACCCACTCTCTCCATATCTCTTCAATATAGAACATAGAGTCCTAGCCAGAGCAATGAGACAATTAAAGGAGATCAAGGGGACACAAATTAGAAAAGGAGAAGTCAAAGTATTGCTATTTGCAGAAGATATGATAGCTTACATAAATAACCCCCAAAATTCTACCAGAGAAACCCTACAGCTGATAAACACCTTTAGCAAAGTGGCTGGATACAAAATTAACTTAAAAAAGAAAATTAAACCATTAGCCCTCCATACAAATGATAAAAAGGCTGAGAAAGAAATTAGGGAAACTATATCCTTTACAATAGCCACAAATATAAACTACCTTGGTATAACTCTAACCAAACAAGTCAAAGACCTATATGACATAAAGTTTTGGTCTCTGAATAAAGAAACTGAAGAAGATATCAGAAAATGGAAATACATCTCATGCTTGTAGATCAGTAAGATTAACACAGTAAAAAAAATGGCCATTTTACCAAAGGCAATCTACAGATTCAATGTAATTCCCATCAAAATACCAATACAACTCTTTACAGACCTTGAAAGAACAATTCTAAACTTCACATGGAAAAATAATAAAACCCAGAGTAGCTAAAATCATCCTATATAGCAAAGGAATTACTGAATGTATCACCAGCCCTGATTTCAAGCTGGACTCCAGAGCAATGGTAAGAAAAACTATGTGGTACTGGCATAGAAATAGACTGATTGCTCAATGGAATAGATGTAAAGGCCCAGAAATAACCCACACACCTACAGACACTTGATTTTTGACAAAGGAACCAAAACTATACAATGGAAAAAAAGACAGCATTGGGGCTGGAGAGGTGGCTCAGAGGTTAAGTGCACTGACTGCTCTTCTAGAGGTCATGAGTTCAATTCCTAGCAACCATATGGTGGCTCACAACCATCTATAATGTGATCTGATGCCCTCTTCTGGCAGGTGTACATGCAGGCAGGCACTGTATACATAATAATAAATAATAAATCTTTTTAAAAAGACAGCATGTTCAACAAATGGTCCTAGTCTAACTGGATGTCTAATGTAGAAAAGTGCAAATATATCTGTATTTATCACTTTGCACAAAACTCAAGTCCAGGTGGGTCAAAGATCTCAACATTAAACCAGATACACTAAATCTATTAGAAGAGAAAATGGGGAAGAGCCTTGTACTCATTGGCACAGGAGACAACTTCTAGAACAAAACACCAACAGCTCAGGCTCTAAGATCAACGATTAATAAATGGGACCTTGTGAAACTGAAAAGCTTCTGTATAGCAAAGGACACTGTAAACAGAACAAAACAGCAGTTCACAGACTAGGAAAAGATCTTCTCCAACCCCACATCTGACAAAGGGTTAACATCCAAAATATATAAAGAACTCAAGAAATAAAACATCAACAAACCAAATTATCCAATTAAAAAAGTCGAGTATAGAGCTAAACAGAGAATTCTCAACAGAGGAATCCTGAATGGCCAAGAAGCACTTAAAGAAATGTTCAACATCCTTAGTGATCAGGGAAATGCAAATCAAAATGACTCTGAGAAGACAGCACATGCTGGCAAGGATGAGGAGATAGGAGAACACTCCTCCATTGCTAGTGAGAGCAGAAACTTGCTTGAAAACCAATCTGGTGTTTTCTCATAAAATTGAAAATAGCCTTCAAGACCCAGCTATACCACTCCTTGGCATATACCCAAAAAATGCTCTACCATACAACAAGGACATTTGTTCAACTATGTTTATAGCAGCTCTACTCATAATAGCCAGAATCTGGAAACAATTCAGATGTCACTCAACCAAAAAATGGATGGAGAAACAGTGGTACATCTACACAATGGAATACTACTCAGCTATTAAAAACAAGGAAATAATGAAATTGGCAGGCAAATGGATGGAACTAGAACATATTATCCTGAGTGAGCTAACCCAGATCCAGAAAGGCACACATGGTATGTACTCACTTATAAGCTGATTTTAGCCATAAAGTACAGGATAAATATACGACAACACACAGAGCCAATGATGATAAGTAACAAGAACAAGGAGGATCCAAGGGAAGATGCTTAAATCTTACTCAGAAGGAGAAACAGACTAGTCAGAGGAGGTGGATGAAGAAAGGAAACAAGGTAGGAATGGGAGCACAGAGAGAAATAAGGGTGGAGATTAGACCTGGGGAGAGCAGGGCAAAAGGACAGAGGGCCTGTTGAGCGAAGAACGGTGGGTGGGGCATCTCTATGACAAGCTGGAGGCCTAACACAGGGTAGGTTTCTAGGAGGATATGGGGGGGGGGGGAAAGGGGTGATTCAAGTAGCAGGGGTCATGGAGACTGAAGAGGAAATCCTCTAACAAGACAGGACCCACCTACAAAAACTTCGACCCAAAATTTTCCCTGCCTACAAGATGTGCAGGGATAAAGATAGAGCAGAGTTTGAGGAAATATCCCACCGATACCTGGCACAACCTGAGACTCACCCCACAGGAGAGAGCCAACCCCTGACACTATCAGCACTACTCTGCTTTGCTTGCAGATGGGAGTCTAGCATAGCTGTCCTCTGAGAGGCTCCATCCAGCAAAAGATCGCAATAGATGCTGAGGCTCACAACCAAACTTTGGCAAAACCTAGGGAGTCTTGTGTACAAGTGGGGAGAAGGAATAGAAGAACATGGAGGGGACAGGAATTCCACAAGAAGACCAACAGAGCCAACTAACTAAGGCCCAGAGGGGCTTTTGGAGACTGAAGCACCAACCAACTGGACCTAGGTCCCCTACACAGATGTAGTCGATGGGCACCTCAGGGCCTTCATGTGGGTCCCCTAGTTAGGGGAGCAAGAGCTGTCTCTGATATGGACTCTGCTGCCTGCTTTTTGATCACTATCCTCTGGTAGGGCTGCTTCACCAGGCCACAGGGGGAAAGAACATGCTTAGTCCTCATGTGACTTTATATGGCAGGGTGGGGGCGGGGAAGATGGAGAGACCTCACCTGTGCCCAGCGCATTCATTCTTTCATTATAAACAGCTCGCCCTCCACCCACCCCTCACCCATCTCTTCAGGGATGTTCCGAGCACCTCCCAACATGCCTGGTACACTGCAGGAGACTACTGAGTCACTATCAGTTCAAACAAGATATAAAACACTTTGTTGTTCGAAAAGAAAATGACTTTTCTACTGTCATGTGAGCTAGGTACATTGGATCATAAGACATAATGACACTTCAAATCCACTTAAAAACAAACTTTAAATATACTGTAGTTTTCCCCCTTTGTGTATGTACCAATGATTACTTATATTTTAATACAACATTTTCATACTTTCTTTGAGAATTTTATACATGCATACAATATATGTTCATCATACCAATTCTGCCTCCTAAGTCCTCCTGAATTCACCCTTTATCTCCCCTGATGCCACTTCTAATCCATTGGGTTTAAATTGCGCTGTTTGTAGATACACTGGTATGAGACAATCCACCGGAACATGGTTGACCTACATGATAAAGAAATTAAAGAAACTGGTCCTCCCTCCCCTAGTAGCCAGCAACTGTCGGCAGCTCCCCAGCATGGAGTAGAGGCTTGTGAGCTGCTGTCTGTCACTCCCATGTTGGGAGTTGACTGCTTTGACCTTGTGCAGCCAACGACAGCTGCTGTGAGGGTGTGGGCGCAGTAGCATTGTCACGTCCAGAAGACACAGTTTCACTCCAGTCTTCCTGGACCCCTGGCTTTTACCGCCCTTCTGTCCCCTCTTCGCAGGGAGGTGTGACATAGATGTCCCGTTTGTGGCAGAGCACTTTGACCAGTTCCGCATATTGATCGCAGCGATGCCTCTCTGATGAAGACTGAGAGATGCATTAGTCCATGGCGGGGGGCGGGTATGTATTCATAGGGCAATTTGAGGCTGTGTCAACTTGCAAAGTCCTGGAACTGATCAAGTGCACATGGCTGGGGAGCCAATAGGTTCCAGATGTGATATTTTCCTGTGGTTTTAGATTTTATTTTTATTGTTTGAGAATACCGTACATGCATATAATGTGTTTTAATCATACCCAGCTCTACTTCTTCCACTCTAATTCCTCTCATTTCTAGTCTTTCTTAGTTTTATGTACTTCTTTCCTTTTTAATCTGCTGAGTCCGTGCATTAATGCCAGTAAGTGCGCGAGTGCAGAGCAATCAAGTGGCTCATGGGTAGTCTTCTGGGAGTGACATGCCCGAAGAAAACTGACTCTTCCCCTCTTAGAAGCCATCCATTATCAATATCTTCTAATCTAGGGGTGGGAATTCTTAACCTCCCTCCCCCACGCCCCATGCCCATACATGCTGGAAGTTGGGCTGGCTTGACCTTGTGGTCTTGCGTTGTAGTCATAGTCACTGTGAGCTCATGTGTATAACAACCTTATTGTATTCATAAAATACTCACGGTAGTCATGTACTATCTCATATTAAAACGGTTCTATTCCCTTGCCCACAATGATCCCAGAGCCCTGAGTAGTGACAGTATGATGTACATGTTCAGGTAAGGGCTGAACATTCCATAGTTTCTCATCCTTTGTGTCTTGACCCAGTTTTGGATCTCTGTGTTAATAACAGTCTACTGCAAAGAGAAGCTCCTATGATGCTTCCTCCAGCAGCTGATGGAAGCAGATGCAGAGACCCGCAGCCAAACATTAAGCAGAAAGAGAGCCCAGATTGGAGATCTCCATGAGGTTCCTCCTTTTAGAGCTCAGGGAACTCCATGGAAGTGGGGGAGGTAGAACTGTAGGAGCTAGACGGGTCAAGGACATCAGGAGAGCATGGCTCATAGAACCAACTAAGCGGGCTACATAGGGGCTCAAGCACATTGAAGTAGCAGTCATGGAGCCTGCATGGGTCTGCATTAGGGCCTCTGCATATAAGTTAGAATCGTTAGCTTGGTGGGTTTTTGTGGGACTCCTAATAGTTGGAGTAGGGGTGTCTCTGACTCTTTTGCCAACTCTTGGGTTGCTTTGGCCAGCCTTGCTATGAGGGTTTGTGCCTGGTCTTATTGTACCTTGTTATGCTGTGTTTGGTTGATATCCCTGGGATGCCTGCTCTTTTCTGAAGGAAAATGGATAAGGAGTGATCTAGGAGAGAAAGAGGAGGGGGAGGACTGGGAGGAGCGGAAGGAGGAAAAACTGTGGTTGGGATATATTGTATGAGAAAAGAATAAAAAGAAAAAAGTACACTCATATGATGAGGGCTATAGATACAGCAATTAATCTATGGACATAAAAATAAGTATTTAGTGCTATATCCATTAAAAAAAATAACAGTAGTAGGCTCTCCTCTAGGACCCAAGACCTATCCAGCTACAGGTTCTTAGCCTTACTAATGGTACCTGGCATGAGTTCCATCTTGAGGATCCGATTTAAAATTCATTAAGAAAGTCATTGGCTATTTCCATAATAGTAAGGCCACTATTGCGTCCGGAGACATATCTTGCCAGGATAGACATTATTGTAGGTCAAAGGAGTTCACAGCTAGGTAAGAGTATTTATTACTTTACTTTTCTGGTAGCACGCACAGCAGCTTCTGGCCCCTGAAGCTCCCAGGTTGGTATAACTTGATTCCTTCATATTCTATGACTTAAGTTTGTTGTATCTTCAGCAATAGGGTCTTGCCATCTAGTTTTGGAGGCTTACTGGGAGCAATGACAACATGTAATATGTGGTGGGTCTATGGGACCCCACTGATTAACAACTCAAAAACAAGTAGCATATCTAACACTGTGATTGTTTTTTATCTAGTAGTCTTAATATAATAGAGAGGCATTGCGATCTCCATTAAAGGTAACTCTATTTAAACTCCTTTTATATATATTTAGGAACTTTCACCAGCAGTGGTCTTCCATGTGGGGTTCCCTAGGGTCTGTAGTGTTAGCTCTCCTTCTGCATACTTTCTCTACCCTGCCTTCCCATCTCCACCTTACTTAGCCCTAGCTGCTATAGCAGTTGTTGTTGTTTTTTTTAATACAAGGGAAAATCATGTTTCAAAAGAACGCAAAGTCACATACTAAGTAGGCGGTGCTCAATTAACAGTGCTTCCACTTAACAAATTTATGGTACCACAAAGGTGATGCCCACTGGAATAGCCAAAGCTGTACCACAAACCTGAAACTCTTGATAGCTTTGAGCTCTTAACAATCTGCAACACATGGCTTTCTCATCATCTTGGTGTCAGCAAACATCTGCAGCTCGCAGCCAGCCACACAGATACTGCAATGGTACACGGCACAGTTTCTGAGGCATGATATTCATTAGATTAGGGAGAGAACATCTATATTTGACTCCGACTATATTCAGTTTATGATGACCTTATGAGATTAACCTCTATCTAGAAAGAAAAAAAGAAAGGATAAAATGCTGGCTACAGTTATTTGTATGGTAAATTGTGATTCTTTCTCCACAGTTTCTATGTTTTACAGAATGTCTAGTGTGGGCGTAAAGTAGGTCCACCACAGTTTCCTTTTCAAAAGTAAATTTGATCTTTACATGAACTCTTAAATTCATTTTGATGATTTCTAATATGACCTGTACGCACTGCTTTTAATGTGCAAATGTCATGTTCTGTGTGTGCAGTGAATGCTTGAACGTGACTATTCTATACCAAACATAAACTCCCAACCTTGGCTGATGAAAGTAGGCCCAGGAAATAATTAAAGGCAGCAGCTGCCACCCTGCAGTGAGAGAGCGGCCAGAGGCTTCTAGAGACCATCGTTTAAGTAAAGACAAAAGAAAGCCACAGAAAAAGCAATTAGAGAGACAAACATGTTGGTACAGGGCAGAGGCAAGCATGAAGATCCGAGTTCAGGTATAGATGCTTATAATTCCAGGGCTGGGATGGTAGAGCTGGGTGGATGCTTAGGGCATGCTGGCCAACTAGCCAAGCCAATCGGCGAGCTCCAGGCCACTGAGATAGGCATGCTGGCCAACCAGCCAAGCCAATCGGCGAGCTCCAGGCCACTGAGATAGGCATGTTGGCCAACCAGCCAAGCCAATCAGCAAGCTCCAGGCCACTGAGACCCTATCTCAACAAATATGATAGAGGGCAACTGAGCAAAGATGCCCAAGGTTGAATGCTGTCGTGCACACAGAGAGAGAGAGAGAAACAGAGACAGAGACAGAGACAGACAGACAGAGAGACAGACAGACAGACAGACAGACAGAGAGACAGAGAGAGACAGAGACAGAGAGAAGAAAAACAGAAGCATGCCAAGTAAGTGAAAATTGATTCACTGATAGGATAGTAAGAAAAGAGAAATCTCCAGGGATTCCATAAAGTAGGCTCTTGGTTTCTTTATACTCCTAAAAATGTGTTTACAAGACTCTTTTCCAGTTCCAAAAGCAACAGTGGCTTTCCACCATGTGCCACCTCTCTGTGCCATTTAAGTTTTCTTTTATTCATGATAACCTCTAAGAAGACATGCATGTGCCAATAGGAGGAGACTTTCTAAACCCCTTGTTAAAATCTCATTTATGTTACAAACTGTACGGCCTCAGGCAAAGGACCTCACACTCAGCCTGGGAACTCCGCCTCCGTGCAGGCAGACATGGTAATCACCTCCATCTATACTGGTTGGCTGCACACAGTGTAGGTTATGCCTGTCAAATGGCGAGAACTGTCTCAAATACACAGCAACCAGAGGATATACTTGGTGATGTTTTCATGTCTTATCTTTTCATACAAGAAATCTGAGGCTGAGAACAATACCAGAATAAAGGGGAGTCTCGGTCCAAATGCACTATAAATGCGGAATCCCATTAGTGTCTCAGGAGTAACGGGTCAAATGTCCTGTTAAAAGACCCGAGATGCAAAGGCTCTTGTGTGTTGCCACCTACACTGAGGATTTCTTAGTTCTTTTGGGGTCCTTTGCTGTTTTCACCAGCTTTTCATTTAAAACGCACTAGGCTGTGGGATCCTGCAATGCTGAGTCTCTGCTGCTCTCTGTACAGCAGAGACTCTAGTTTTGTTGTGACTCTTGCCCTGGATGTGCAGATAGGTACCCAGGTCTGCATAGTGCTCAGAATACGGGCATATGTTACTCTGAATATAGCTAGTCATTCTACAGGGTGACAGTGCAACACTACAAACAGGATAAAGCTGGCTCTACACAAGAGCTCACAGAATACTAGGGAAGTATGTGATCTCCTAGTGCCATTTCTGTTAGTCTCTTAGAACTTATCTTATTTTACTATTCATGTGTGTGTGCACATGGGCATGCACACACGTGCATAAATGTATGCCACATATGTATGTGCATGATTGTAGAGGCCAGGAGAGGGCATAGGATGCCCTGGAGCTGGAGCTACAATGACTGAGCCACCCAGCATGGGTGCTGGGAACTGAACTCACGTTCTCTCTGGAAGGGCAACATGTGTTCCTCACCACTGAGCTTCCCTGCCCCTGGCCATTCTCTAAGGCCATGGTTTGTTGCTGGTTAACAGGGAAGCTTTTGAACTTGGGAAGACTCAAACTCAGCTCCTGCTGCAGGCTGAGGACCCCATGCATGGAGCTCTGAATCTGAGCCTGTGTTCTTTTAATGAATGACAGTTTCACCTCATAGGACAGAGGCACAATGAAAGAAACCAGCTGAGAGAGCATGTGTGAATACCCCGGCTTAGTGTAGGTATCGAGTCGGGGCTCTGCAAACCCTGAAGGCATAACTAAAATTAAGTAATTAAATAATAAAATCCATATCTTCAGATCCCCTAAAAACAACCTTATTCTAGGCAACATGTCCTGGGGACAGAAGTGAGTCAGGAGCTGGAGTTCTATTTTGGGCTTGAGAACTTTAGTCACAGGAACCAGTAATTTCCCTGAGCCTCTGTGGCATGATTATAAAAGAAAGGTCTTTTTTGTTTACCTGCAAGTATACACAGGCTATAACCTTTCTACCCAAGAATGAACTGCACAATAAATACCTTCAGTCATACTGTCCAAACCTCTATGTGTCCACTTCTCTTAAATCCTATTTACACCTGTCAAGTTGCCAACAGATCTGCATAATCCTTAGGTACTAGCCAGACACAGCTATGAAAAAACCCTAACCATGGCTCTCTCAGAGCTCCCAGGAAACCTGACATTCTGGTGTGCTCACTTACCCAGTCCCCTCTGGCCCTGGGTCTCTTCCCCAAGCTCTACTGTATATACTGAAAGGAACAGAGTGAGAGAACGGCTTGCTGGGTCTCCTTGTGCAACCATGCTTGGAAATGGTCTTGCTGGGGTCTTGTGAGATGTTCTTTGCTGCGGCACAACATGAATTCAATTCTAGCTCACACACGGCAGCCCTCTCTCAAGGTAAGCAGTAACAGTGCTCCCATGCCTCCCCTCTCTGCCCGTGACAACTCAGAGTGCTCGCTGGATGCTTTCAGAGCTTTTCCTTCATAGTAGAGCTTTAGTTTGGAACCAAATTGGCACAGAAACCCTGAGAGTCAAAAGCTATTAAGACGTTTGGGACCAATCCCTCTAACACTAAAGAACTCAAATCCTATGCTTCAGTTCGGCTTTACAAGACTCCAGGACTCTCTCCTGTCAGATGAGAATCATCCATCCCCACCCTGGGTTCTGCTTGTCATCCTGTTGTCGCTGTCCATTCAGCTGAGGGGTGTCTCCCAACAGGGCACGAAGCAAGGGAAACAGAAATGGTGCAAGGAGATCAATGTCACAGCAACAGGAATAAAAGCCGGCTTGAGAAGTCTGCATAGAAGCCTGCTCTGTTGTGGAGGAGCCGTCAACACAGCTGTGTCAACAGTCATTTTTTTTTTTTTATTTGCCTACAGTGACACCTGCTGGAAACAAAAATAAATCTAAGTTTTAAAACACAAAAGCAAGCTTTGAAAACCATCAGCATATGCCATCTTCATCATCATCATCATCATTTTGACTAAAACTGCATTCCTTAAACATCAATATGGCTTAGGGCTTTGCTCCTGATTTTTTTTTTTTTTTTCTGTACAAGTTGAGAAGCTGAAGTTGCATTTTGTTGGATGACATCATTCTGTTTGATGACATCATTCTGTCAGATGACATCATTCTGTCGGATGACATCATCATTTTACTGGCATGGGGAAACTGGGATGCAAACCCATAGGATGCACCCTGCTTTTAGGAAAAAGCCTTTATAAGCAGTTTGTGTGTTACATTTCCTTTGGCATGGTGCTTTAAAACTTGGCTTATTGGCTGCAGTGGGTGGGGAGGATTTTGGAACTCTGGCTTAGGATAATATCAAGACAGTTCTCCGCGGTTGAAATATTTGAGTGGCACACATTCATAAACAGCCCAGTTGCACCAAACCATCTTGTACTTGGGTTCAGGGTTCTATGTTTAAGTCATGTTCACAGTGCCTGTCACTCTGTGCACTGAGCAGCCAACTGGGGTTTCTACAGATAACCATTCATTTCAACACCAACAGCACACCCAGGATTCCCACCGTGACATGATGACACCAGGGAGGACTTGTACACTTAAGATCCATCGCCAGCAATAGGATTAATCCACAAAGATTCCCATCTACCAAGAAAATACAAATATTCACAAAAGCTCCTTTCCCAAAGGCAATCTTATCAATGACTTGGTATTTTACAGTTGTTAATAGCATGGGACATATGTACACAACAAGATCTGGATATGGTCTTTCTTGGAGTTACTTGGAGTTGGCATTTTCACTGTGATTTGTGTGTTTTGCTGACAATTTCTTCCTTTAACTTTTTTTCTAATTATAAGACTTGCCATTGAAGTCCAGTTCTTGTCTGATGCAACTACGCAGAGTGTTTTGAAGGTAAATGTTAGTAAAGACCGGCCTGGTCACTGTGGCTGCCTCTCCACCAGGAATGCCCATTAGCACTGGGCTCAGAATGACTTGGTGCCTCAACACAAGGCAGTTGTTTCAACTCCCAGCACTCTGAGATGAATCAAAGGCTCTGGCATCTCCATCCCGTAGCAGTTTCTCCATCTTTCCCACTTCACCACATCTGCTCTTGTTGGAGTGTCTTCACTGTGAAGTCAAAAACTCACAGAGAAATAGTTCTTATATAGTAACTGCTGCCTTCACTTATTCGCTCATTTCTTAGTAAGTAGTGGAGGAGACAGCCCAGCTACTGCTCCTTCATGAGACGCTGGAGCAGCAACTGCACAGTGACTCCACAGAAGGACTGCTGAATGCCATCCTGCCATCCACAGCTGAGCTCAGTCATCTTTCAGCTCTGCCCTGTTCTGCCAGAGCTCTGATGGCTGGGACATCGGTTCCCTGGTGAAATCAACTGCAGCGTTATTGGGATGTTTGTCTAGGTGTTGAGGCTAGTGACTTTACAAAGCTAGCCTTCATTAGTGATGCGTTAGTGGCCCCATATAGAATTGAGGGAGCACCGTGTCCTCCACCAATGTGAGGAAAGAGATGGAAGCAGGTAACTGGCCCTCTCTGGATACTGAATCCCCCAACATCTTTTTTGTTTTGGTTTGGTTTTGATTTGTTTTTGAGACAGGGTTTCTTTGTAGCCTTTGCTTCTCTGGAGTTGCTTTGTAGACCAGGCTGGCCTCAAACTCACAGAGATCCACCTGCCTCTGCCACCTGAGTGCTGGGATTAAAGGCGTGTACCTCCACAACTTCCTCCATCATCTTGATCTTGGAAACTGTGAGAAAGAAATTCTTGCTGTTTATAAGCTATATGGTTATGGTATTTGATCACAGCACTCAGAGTAACCTAAAATGATAGGACATAACCAACTTTAAAATGTAGTATTTTCTCCCAGGAGTTGTTCAAGCTTTGCATCTACCTACTTTCCCAATGGCTGGGACTCCTTCGTTCCTTTCTTCTTGACTCCTGAGATTAGGCTTTTCGGGCAGTAGATTTTTCTGGATTTTCCACATTACAGGAAAAGGAGTTTAGTACAGCAAGTAGATCCCCTACCCAGACCCAAGCATCACAAGAGGCCTCAGGCAGGCCCAGAACATGTCTCCACACAGAGCATAGGGGCCAGAACATTGTGTATATACCTTTAAGGGGAAGCTAACTCAATCTGTGCTCTTAGAAAGCATGACGCTGAGTTCAGTGTCCATGTTTCCATTTTACTTGAGTAATTTTACCTCTATATTCCATAAATTGTATGTTAGATACAAGAGAGAAACATGATTTGGTATTCAATTTCCTAGCACATTTTTTAAAAGACTGAAACTGATAGTAAACTGTATTAAAGAAATGGCATATCTCGTCCTTCAGCAGTCTTGCAGTCAAGCACTTCAGTGAATTTAGGGAAGTCCGGGTCTGTAGTCTGCAGGTATTTTTAGTGTTGAGCTGTCATTCTTATGGTATTTTGGAGTGAACCATGGAAGGGTTTGTGTGAAGTCTTAGAACAGGGCTGTCCCACGATCTCAAGGACTACATTTCCATTCCCTGGACATCTTAATGTGACTGAAAGCACAAGAGAGCGGTGACACCAGTGCCTGTGTGGTGAGTATATGCCCCCATGCTATTGAACTATGCCCAAACTCAACTATTCAATGGTCCTAATGCAGAAAAATAGGAGTGAATGGGACCTCCCACAGTGACGTCGAAATCTCCACCTTTAATCTACCTGGTGGTATTTCTGTCAGGATTTCTGTCAGGGGTTTCAACAAAGAGACTTGTCTGCGCACTTGGAACACGGCCCTGGATGTTAGAAGGATTTCACAATTCATTTGAAGGAGAACACAAATCCTAACAGGGCAGCCAGGGTTCCTTTCAGTGTGGACGTGGGTACCAGGAGGCACCCAGGAGCTCTTATTTTCCCGAGATGCTTTTGGTCTATAAAGATAATCTTGGCTTGGAACTGCCCAAGGCTCATCTTTGCCACTAGATGGATAGAAAGAGACAGTCCTTTAAGAGAAACTAGAATTAGAAACAGAGTTCACGTGGCATGACTCTAGCCAACCCCAGGACCATCCAGGTCTTAGCAGACCCATCTTCTAGCCGTGACTGATTATTTAACAGATTCCTGGAAGATATTTTTGGATATTGTTATTGTTATCATGGTCTTGCTTTAACTACATTAGTTTGTTCTCTGTCCATGAAAAGAGCTGGTTGCCTAGAACTCTGGAACATGTATTAGACACGCATATAAGAAACACGCAGTGCACACAGCATACCATCACTTATACTAGACACCTAGAAACCCAGAGGACAGTAGACACAACATAGTATGTACAATACACCAGTGTACACCACACCCACCCACCGCACCACAGACTGTACTAGAGACCAATGTAGAAACATACACCCAGCAGGCAATTCTGTATTCAAACTGTTCAATAGCCCTTACAGTCTTGGCTAATGGTCAGGAGCTGGGATACTTTGTTATTAGCCTTGGTGAAGGTAACTCCATCACTGCCAGAGGGGATGGGACTCCTATGTATCAGATGGAGGTGACAGGCCTTCAGTCCACAGATAAGACACAAAGGATGACACGACTGTGAGTGAGGCATCTATTGTGGCACTAATCTTAGTTAAGTAACTCAAATATATGCAGGCTGAACATACAGGTATGGCAGTGGGAGCTATGTACTACTGTAAGCAGAGCCGCTGAGCCCTGGAAGGGTCCTCCTGGATTATACTGGCAAATGTGGCACCACTGGCGAGGAAGAAAAGTTGCGCAAAAGGTAAAGGGGAGTATTAATGTAGCTATGGTTTTGTTTGTATCTTTTAAGAGATCGAAAAACTAATAAAAACTTGTCTCTAGGGGGAAGAAAATGAAAAAATGAAGAGACCCAGGAGATGAAAATACTCCAATTAATGAAGTGTTGAATTAATGCAATTTTGAAATTGGAACCAAATGAACAGCAATATTCTACATAATTAAAAATAAATTTAAATGAGTGAAACAGTTCATAAAAATCAAAGCAAATAAAAACAGGCAGGCTAAAGTGAACATTAACATGGTGGCCTGACCATGGAGCACTAAACCCTGCACATAAATGCCTTTGATGGGGCTGGAGAGATGGCTCAGCAATTACGAGCACTTGCTGCTCTTCCAGAGAGGACCCAGGCTCAATTCCCAACACCCATGTGGTGGCTCACAGCCATCTGTAACTCCAGTGAGGGGATCCAAGAGACACTGCACACATATGGCACACAGGCACACAGACAAGCAAAACACCCATACACATAAAATAAAACTATATCTCAAAACGGAATGGCTTTGGTTGTGCATCATTGGCAAGTCATGAAGACAAGCCGACCTCAGGCAGTAGGTGTCCATCGGTGCTGCATTAACTCAGGGCTCCTCCTACTGGAGATTGATGTGTATTGCAGGCTCATTGTAGCATGAAGCAACTCCTAATTATTACCAACTCTATTATCAGGAATCGGGATTTTTAGCATAAAGGAAAAACTAAAGTATAAAATAGAAAATCTCCAAGAAAACGTTCGGTTTTCCATTTCAACTGCAATATCAGTGTGTGTTTTCCCTCTAGCATCCTCAGGTTGTGATCTTTAAGTTCTCTTTCCCAGGACAGAAAAGCAGAGGATAGTGGGAAATAATTGACCTTGGGTAGAGAAAGAACTGTGTCAAATGAGTCTCCAACACCTGTTTTAACAAAGGCTAGGTATATCAAGGAGGAGGGAGCCGAGACAGCTCAGGGGTTAAGAGCACTTGCTGCTCTTTTAGGACTGGCATTTGGTTCCCAGAAACACACATGGCCACTCACAACCACCTGTAACTACAGCACGAAGGGATGCTGTGTCTCCTTCTGACTCCATGGACACCTGTGTTTTGCTCTCCCTATCCCTCTCCCTCCCTCCTCTGACTTGCATATATACAATTATTTTTTTAACTTAAAAGGCATAGTGATCGTCCCTTATTTATATACTACGCATATGTATGTGTGTTCACGAGGATCCTAAGATTGTTTCACTGGCCACCATGGCAGCTGGGAAGGGAGCAACTCATTACTGTAAAAACTGATGCCTCTATATTTCCCTACTTTTACAAGCTGTGTTTCCAGCTAATTAGAGGTTACTATTAAGACATCTTTAAAGAGGAATTCAAGTTAATGAAATAAAAATGATAAAAATGACAAAACTACCATTTTGTAACTGTCTTTTAAAAAGTGACTATCAAACCCAGGGCTTCGTGTATGCTTAGCAAGCACCCCCCGCTATGTAGAACCCGCGCTTTGTGACTAAAACATAAGATGCGCTCCCGGAACTAACTGCAGGGCCACCTGTGTTGTGTCCGTAATGGGAAACACCAGAAAATAGGATTTGTTTTCTTTTAAAACAATTTGAACTGGAATTTAATGCAGGTTCTAGCTCTAAGCATGGGACCAGAATCTATACCACTCATTTAGGAATGATATCAATATTAAAGAATACAAACATGGGCTGGAGAGATGGCTCAGAGGTTAAGAGCAATGTCAGCTCTTCCAAAGGTTATGAGTTCAATTCCCAGCACCCACACGGTGGCTCACAGCCATCTCTAATGAGATCTGGTGCCCTCTTCTGGCCTGCAGGTGTTACATGCAGGCACCACACTGTATACATAATAATAAATAAATCTTTTTTTTTTTTTTTTTTTTTTTTTTTTTTTGGTTTTTCGAGACAGGGTTTCTCTGTGTAGCCTTGGCCATCCTGGACTCACTTTGTAGACCAGGCTGGCCTCAAACTCACAGCGATCCGCCTGCCTCTGCCTCCTGAGTGCTGGGATTAAAGGCGTGCGCCACCACGCCCGGCTCTTTTTTTTTTTTTTTTTTTTTTTTTTTTAAAGAGCATAAAGAATGCTGTTAAACTGCAGTTTGAGAGATGCAGAAAGTTCGAGACTCAGAGTGTGGACTTTACAAGTTTCAGAGTAAAAGCACCTTTCTGTGGTTAAATATACCTGAGATTACACCCCAAACCCTCCCTAAATGTCCATGAGGCCTCAAAGAAAAAAAGTACAGCTAAACTCTCCAATTCTTCATCTTATACAACTCAGGACATGGAAAATAAGGACAGTGAAACCGGAAAAATATTTTTAAAATAACTAAGACGATGAAATAAAATGTATCAATGCATGCATGTACACTGGATTCTGACACTAAAACTACCTTCAACACAATCAAGAAAGTGTAGTATAAACTGAATATTAGGTGATTAAAAGCTACTGGAAGCCTTATTGAGGGTGATATATATTGTCTTATGAATGCAAAGCCCTTATTGCTGGAGATGCATGGTGAATTAATAGTTTGTCATTCCACAAACTATTCATACAAATAATGATAAAGTTGAGATGATAAAAATCTTGACAATGATTATAACTTGGTAATATGATAACTAATTATCTTACATTATATACAATTAAGATAGGTATAATATAATTATAATAATAACAATACTTGCATAATCACAAGGGGTACATATAGCATCCAACTGGGGGAAGTTCTCGATGCATTAAATCTCTTAGATAATAGTCAACACCTAATGATAATAATGAAAGCCTTTTGTCCTCAGAAGCTTTCCTAATGTTTGTCTGGGAAAGGTAAGAGCCTCCCCAGAAAAATCAAAAGAAAAATGGTGATGCAGAAGCACTGGATTACTCGGCCTTGTCTTGGAGGGGCTGAGCAGCAGCGCAAGCTCGTTAGGCGTCAGTTGCTGCTTGTGTGTAGTGGGGCGTCCTCTGTTGCCGTGACAAGACACCATGACCAAAAGCAGGAGAGGGAAGAAAGAAAAGCAGAATAGAGAGCAAAGGGGTGCAGAAGTCGGGTGAGACTATAAACTCTCACAGTCTATTCCAGTAGCATTCTTCCTCCAGCCAGGCTGACCCCCTAAAGGTCCCATACCTTCCCCGGCAGCATTACTGACTGGAGACCAAGTGTTCGAATGCATCAGTCCATCAGAGACACTTCTCAAACAACCACAGTCCACTCCCTGGCCATCCCATGATGCAAAATGCATTTGGTCCAACTCCAGAAGTCTCCATAGTCCTTAACAGTCTCAACCTTGTTCAAGAGCCCAAAGGCTCTTCTGAAACCCAAGGCAATCTCTTAACCATGCACAGCTGTGCAATTTAAAGACACAATTATATAGCGTCAACATACAATGCCATGGGATATATGTATCCATTCCAAAAGGGGGGGATGGAGAATAGGAGGAAAGACTGTGCCAAAGCAAGACCGAAGCCCAGAAGGGCAAATGTTGGGGGATGGTCTAATGTATTTTGATGATAATTACTGCTTGCTGTCTCTGTGACCCATCTTTTGATTAATAAAAAGCCATCCCACCCGGGCAGGGCAGAGAAGATAGAGGTGTGGCCAAGGTTCCAGAGAGAGAAAGAGAGAGAGAGGGGGGGGGGGGGGGGATGGGGCGATTCTGAAAAGAGAAAGAGAGACTGCCACAAGAAAAAAACAAAAACAAAAAAGAGACCTGAAAAGAGAGCTGTAGAAGGCCACCATGGATTAGATAGAAGAGAAATACATGCTGGCATGGATGAAAGATTCAGCCCAGATAAAAAACATTAACAAGTATCTGGGATTATGGATGGAAAGTAGCTTGATAGAAATTGGTAGAAACAGATGGCATGGGATTGAGGCAGGGATCCCATACCTGCCCCACTGTGGGAAGTTATTTAGAGGATTAATGTCTGCCCTGCCCCAGGTTAACTAAGACTATTTTAAAATATAACAAGTGTCAGTGTCTTAATTGGCTGCTAGCTGGGCCTACTAATCATACTGGTAATTTAAAAACAATAAGCAAACTTCGATGCTACAGCCCCATGTCCACTGTCTGGGACTTTACTTTCCAAGGGCTTAGATGTCTCCACCCCTCCTGCAACATATGTATCTCTCTCTTGGAATAGTTCTATGCCTTGGATGCAGCTCTCCTTGGCAGATGCCTCATGACTCCAGCACCTCCAACATCTTGGAGTGTCTACCAACCGCCATCTTCACAACTTCATGCAGTGGCCTCTCAGGGTCTTGGCACATGGACTCAGGTACTGTCACACATTGCCCAGCTTCAGACTCTCTGAAGCCACGGAAAAATAACCCACAACCCTCCTCAATATTACATTTTTTTTTTTCTTCTTTCTAAAACCAGCCCTATGTGGGCAGCACTGCCGAGCATGGCTGCCAACTGGAGCCTGCACAACTCCTGGGCCACACTCAGCTACAGCAGCTTCTATGCAGTTGCTTTCTAGAAGCAACTAACCCCCTGGGCCGGGTGGGACTTTGCCTCAGGCCACCTTGCTTCTTGTTAGCGGAGGTCATCTCTCCTCTGACAATTGCAGCCCCCTTACCCTTGCCCATGACTTGACCACAGTTGCAAGCTTCCTGGGGCTCTTCCCTCTCTTGGCTGCACTGCTTTTATTTCTCTCTGCACCTCTCGCTGCTCTTTTTCATTTCAGACCTGCGTTAAGAGTAAACACACAGCAGGTACTGTGCTGTGCTGCCTTGATCTCTCCTCTGCCTCAGGCAAATTCTCAGGACATGGGCAAAATATAGCCTGATTCTTTGCCAAAACAGCAAAGAATTCCCTTGTCTCCATTGCTAATAGAGCCCTTGTTTCTCTCTAAAGCCCCTGGAGCTCCTCTGTTGAGATCCACTCTCTGCATTGCTCTTAGCACCAGTTTCTTCCAGGCTCATGTAAGAATGACCCATTGAGCTCTGCTCGCAGTATTCAATGGCTTTTTCTAGACTACGGTTGTAACACACATCCCTTCACAAAACAGGATGGCCAGGTTCTTTATAGCTTTAGCCCACTTCCCTGTATTAGTTACTTGTCTGCAGCTGTAACAAAACAGCACAACCAGAAGCAAGCCAAGGAAGAAGGAGGTGTAATCCGGGCTTACAGCTCGAAAGGGACAGAGCCCACCACAGCAGGGAAGCCATGGCTCGGGGCAAGAACAGGAAGCTGGCTGGTCACATTTCTATACACACAAAGGCAGCAGAGAAGACAGGAAGTGAGGCTGTAAGTCCTCAGAGCTTGCCCCTACTGATAGACTTCCTTCAGCAAGGCTGTACCTTCAAAAGACTCTATAACATCCCCAGATGGTACCACTCGCCAGGTGGCCCCACTGGGAACATTGCTCATTCAAAGCACTACAGGTCATTTCATTTTCCCCCGCGAAGATTTTATGGCTCTATAATTACTTCTCTACCTCGTATCCTCTCTACCTTACTATCTTCAGAACAAATGCAACCATTTGGGAATCAGAAATGCCTTGGTCCGGGCTAAGACCTGTCTTAATTATCCATAGACCCTCAGGAATGCTAACTAATGTCTGTGGGCATTTCCTTTCCTGTCTATAAAATGGGCAGACTAGTCTCTATCTCCCTTCTACACAGTAAGATGTAACACTGGGCCAAGTGGCCTCTCCTTTACTTTGCTTCTGCTTTTCCATCTCTTTGCAGAGCAGGCACAGTGCATTTGTCAAGTGGCTCCATCTGGCCCTTCCCGGAGCAACTTCAAGCTCCTGTTTCTGTTGACTTAAAATTAAAAGCTCGAAACAGCAATGATTTCTGCTGGTTTTTCTCTCTCCGTGCTTACTTCTCATCATGCACTGAGTAACAAGGTCATCCCTCCCTCCTTGTCCCTAGGTATAGGCCTCAAAACATCAATGGAGAATCGAAAGTAGAGCTCCGAGCCCACTTCTGCTTGTAGCACCGCACACAGCAGCAGCGCCAGGAGCTGGCGTGTTCGTCAGTCGTTGTCACACCCAGGCTCTTTGAAGGCATCGTGAAAGGAGCATTTTACTGTAACAGAAACAGCGCGAGGCACTGTGAACAGCTGACGGTTCCAACCACTCTCAGGTGGCAGACAGGAGGGTGGTGTGTACAACAGTGACAGACTGGGCAGCTGGAGAGTAGTAACATTTACAAGGAAGGGAGAAGAGCAGATGTCGTTATATATTGGAAATGGTACTGGAATTAGAGCTTTTCAATTGCATAACCCCTGAATTACTCAGCTGAATGTTTCAAGACCATGGTTGACTGCAGACCCTGAAACCACAGTGGATAAAACCCCAGATAAAGGAAGATTACTGTGTGGTCTGCTTCCTCCAAGAAAACCAACACATTCTATCACAGCGTCCGTCACATCACAATGAACCCCTGTTTTGTGATGACGCATTTGTTGGTCAGGACACAGCTCTCTGAATATAGCTGCTATTATGGTCCTTGCAGGGTAATGCGGCTTTATTATTTTTATCTTAGGACTCTGGATTTAAACCCTAAGTGTTTGAAATATGTGTGTGATGGGTATTTGGCTACACGTTTGAAGGAGATTGACAGGTCATTACAGCCACTGACCAACTGCTTGCCTGGATTAGGATCAGAACTGTATCTACGGACCTGTGACAGGATGTGGCCAAGAAGCCCGGCTAGCCAGAGAGCACAGCCTATGCACAGTGCTGTCACCTCTCGCAGCCTGACAGGGGTGCGTGCCTTCCCTCACTCAAACAAAAAGGATCCTTTTCCTCACTAAATCCTTCAGCTGTGGGAACAGTTCTAGCCACCCCTTCCCCCCTTTGTGAGGATAACAAATGTCAAATGTGGCCCCAAGCCATAACCACTGGGATTCCCTACCCTCTGTCAGTTAACTACACTGCATATACACAGTCTCTCCATATACAGAGTCAGATTTCGGAGCACGTTCTGTCTCTGGAGTCAGAAGAGGCAGCGTTGTCAGCCCAGCACACACCCTGTGCGTTTGCTCACTGCTTCCGGCCTCACATCTCCTTCTCCTGCCTCCCCACGCTGCCTCTGCTCCTCCCTGCAGAATCAGTCATCTAAGAAGGAAGTAGTAGTTTCTCCAACCCCACTTCCTACAAAAGAACAGATATTTCCTAAAAGCCTGGGACTTGGCTCCGTATTTTCCTAGAGCTCGGAGGACTGCCTGTGGCCCCAAAGTCTCTCTCTAAGTAGCGGTTACCTACCACATTCTCTGTCTTTCACTCTGATTATTCATTAAATAAACATGAAAAAAAAAAAGTAAAAATCCTGTCATTTTGAACCACTGAGTAAGAGTGTGAGACAATGGAACAAAATCTAAATTATTTTGAATGTTTAATGTCAGGCTAAAACACTTAGTTTTTCCTCATATTCATTTAATTAGAGTTAGCCATGCAGGAATGGCTCAGTTAATTGTATTTTTTTTTTTAAGTTGAATGTCCATGAACCATGTATTCCAAACTCTGTTTAACAAGAAACAAACCCCAAATAAAATAAAGTACAGGAAAATATATAGAGTTCTTCTAATTAAACTCCATGCCAGCCTTCTTTGAAAATGCCTAAATATTAAGGGTATAAAAACCAACCAACCCTAGAAACTTGAGAAATGAAGGCTTAATAACAGTTAATTAGCACCAGGTGTATTAGTGCCTCTGGGAAACACTCCTTTTATCTCCTTTTCAAGTTCCACTGCCACCATAAAAGCAGTAGCATGGGTAATGAAATACAGAAATTAATTCTTGATTTCACTAAAGCCCTGGAGCAAGGTGTCCTCACTGACAAGAAGAGATGAACATTAGTGGACACACTGGAATTCTTTTTGAAAGACATGACATATATACATATAAAGTGTAACAAAACAGTAAATAAGACTTTAATTGTTACACCCAGTTCAGCACTGTAGGAAAATAATTTCTTCCTGGGAATCTCAGTTAGGTCTCAGAATCAGGAGGTCCCTGAGTCACCTCATGCATGGCTGCCTTGCTCCATCCTGGCCGCTGACACATTCAGCCACAGAGCAAGGAAGCTGCCTTTACACCCACTTCACCACAGAGGAGATGAAGAGGCCTCAGAAGGAGACGCAGATTCCATGAACAGCAATTACATCCTTCCTGCAACGCAGGTACTGAATCTGGATTATAAGGAAAACGATTCATCCTCCTTATCGTCTGGTAAAATTCAGACACTAAAGTGGGTCCCAAACGAAAAATTTTCTAAGTAAAAAGATGACATTGCCTAGCAAAGGCAGCCTCACTCACTTGGGGAAATAAAGGCGACAAAAAAATAAAATTTCCCAGGGGAGTATCTGAGAAAAGGTCTGTTCACAAGAGTGTCCCTTGGGGTTCCGCGGGGTGAGGTGGTGCCTGGGACGTGAGAGATGGCAACTCTGCATGCTTCCTGTGAGAACTGATGCTCAAAATTGTCCCCTGACTCCACCCACTATGACAGTCTTTGCAGTTTTTCAAGCACAGTCTTGTGTGAGGTTATATAAATGTTACCTTGTAAGCTGTTACAGAAACCAGTGCCTGCTTTTCTCCCATGTTCCTCCACGGCGTGGTCATATCAATTCGCTGAGAAAGGCCTATCCTAAAACCCAAGCCACGGTTTAATTTTAATGTTGAGTAGAAACACTTAGCATTAGACTTCTGCACTTTAGCTTTTCCTTGTTTTATGTCCTTTACTAAAGGCACCATCCTGTGGGAAGACCATGAATAAAGATGGAATATGTCCGATGGGAGCTTGGTTCCTCAGGCTGGCCATTTATCCGAGCTGGCTCCATTGGCAAACCTTGGGGCACGAAGCTGGGGCGGGGGCAGGAGGGGAGAAGGGGAAGGGTACAGGGAGGGAGGCTGCTCACACAACTTCTCTGGACATCATTAGCTCTTCCCAGATGCATGCCCTGCACGCCACCATCTTCTCTTGCTACCCACCTGCTACCCACCCTTTGCATTGGATGGTTGCTGGTGACAAACGCAGGGTATTAGATTACACCCAGGTGACTCTTCCCTGTCTATCATTCCAGTGACTTGGGTCGTGGTGACCAGGTTTGAGTCAAACATTCTCAGAATGCATTTCACAGAAAGCAGACCCCTTAGGTCACTCCATGAACTGGAGACAACACAGTCAAGTAACTTCCAGAAGCACGCTGTGGCCCCTCACTGGGTGCTTAATACTCAGGACTTCACACAAAATTGTGGAGGAGAGGAAATAGCCCCCCCTCCAAAAAAATAGGTACAACTCATTTAGTTCCCTAGTCCTCAAGTCCAACAGCACATTAGAACCCTACAAAATTCTCTTGGGCACCTTCCACCCTGGATCACTCAGGCCAATAGGTTGTAATCAAGGCCACACTTGGGATTTAGGAACAAGGCAGGATTGCATATCTATCAGTAAGAAAGCAAATCATTAAAATGGATTTCAGAATATTATTAAGCCAGGAAGTACAATATTCTAAGAAAAATTAATTTAAGAGTCCAGATGTAGCCAGGTGTGGTGGCGCACACCTTTGATCCCAGCACTCGGGAGGCAGAGGCAGGAGGATCATTGTGTGTTCGAGGCCAGCCTGGTCTACAAAGTGAGTCCAGGACAGCCAAGGCAACACAGAGAAACCCTGTCTCGAAAACAAACAAACAAACAAAACAATAATAACAACAAAAAGAGTCCAGATGTAATTGTAACTACCACTACCACCACCACCCCTGCCTGGTAACTGGGACTAAAGAATGTGACCTGCAGGGACTCTGCTCTGACCCCATTTTCCATCAAGAAGATGACCTAGAGGCACACTGCCCAAGCCCCCTTCTCAACCTCAGAGCCATTCGTAATGAATAATCTGAGAACTTAACGCAATTCTCTGTCTATGTGTATAGAACAGCTAGCAGTATTTTAAAGCTACTAGACAGTGAAATGGATGAGTAATGGTGGTTTGGTATGAATTTTTACCCCTTTGCAACATTTTCACAGTAGCATAAAATCTTTAATGTGAGGTTTTTTTTAATTATAGGAGCCAAAAATCTGTCCCTTCTGCTAAGTGCCCAGTGACACCATCCACACACATCTAGGCTATCCCTGCCGCCATTAATCATCCCTCCCTCTTGTCAACGGCCCCAAATCTCCAGGATTAGAGCCAACCACTGCCCTTCAGCAATTCCAGAGCTGTCTCCAAGCAGAGCACCACAAAAGGCAAGCGCATAGGTTTTCAGACAGGAGAGACAGCACATTGTGTCCTTGAAGATTGCTGTGTCAATGTGACCAAGGTCATCTCCCATGGAAGGAGTATCCTTCAGCACTCTTAGGGGACTAGCCCAAGCCAGGCGGCAAGATAGTCAGATGGCTGAGCACTGGCTCAGAGACATGACCCTTGGGGGGTGGGGAGAATGGTCCCCAATACTGGGTGTATGACAGTACATGTCATGCTCTGGGATGGCCCTGGTCAGGATCCTGTCATGTCACCCACAGACATACTCCTCATGGTATCCGGGGAGGATTCTGTTCACCTTTGACTGAGCTAATTATTCTCTGGAAACTGAGAACAAGATTCATTGTACCACACATGACCTAAGAGTGTGGAACG
Organism: Acomys russatus; assembly: GCF_903995435.1. Lineage (NCBI taxonomy): Eukaryota > Metazoa > Chordata > Mammalia > Rodentia > Muridae > Acomys > Acomys russatus. The sequence goes on along the minus strand of NC_067151.1, from coordinate 13,558,789 downwards.
GGGATGGGGGGTTAGGAATAAGGCTCTGTGACTCTACTGCCTGGCACAGGAACTCCCCTGCCTTCCTAATCACACCGAGGTAGATGCTTGCTAGGCCCATGTCACAAAATGTATCCCAGCCACACTTCATGGGGATGACGTATCCAGAACCAAGAGAGGTGAGTGGCAGAGTATGAGCCACTTCCAACAGGGAGATTCTGTCCAAGAGCCCCACACCTCAGACATCCTGAACAATAGCTTGTGTGCAGTGCGGGGTGTGTGCCCAGGCTTTACTCACAGCTCTCAACTGCAAGTCTCCTGCATCACAGATTCAACGAGAGACAAGAACTCGTGGCTACAATCACCAAAACTGGTAGGTAGGCGAGCCAGATCATCTGACATCTGCAGACACCCGTGTGCTGAGATCAGCACCAGCTTCTGCATCCAAAGCAGAGCATGCCAGCAAGGGAAAGCTCCGTGTTCCAAGTCCAGATGGCTCCTTATCAGGGATTTTTCTAGCAGGGCCAGCATCTGGATCTGGATCTGGAGTTCCTGGAATCACACCTCAGGCCACCTGAAGAAGTTTCTAAGGCCCCTGACTACCCTGTTAACCCTTTCCTCTCAGTCTCTCCCAGAAGCAGTCTCCTGACCCTGAAATCTCCTAGACGACTCATTGTAACTCTTCCTGTTTGGTAGGCAGCTTGGAGAAGTCCCTGCCCTGCCCATGGCTCCCCACAAAAAGCAAGTGACTTGCTCCAAAGTAGATTGATCCTTTCAACACAGCCACTCCCCAAACTTAATGCATTCTATGGAAAGGGAACCTGAGATCCCCCAGATATGTGTTCTAGGAGAAGGGGACCCACAGATGTTGTCCTGTCACTGGCCTCGTGAACACAGTTAGTACTAGGCCCATGAGAATATCCAAAGCAGTCCACACCCCAAGCCCCTGCACCAGAGCCACAGCACCTCCAGGTTCCCAGGCTGTTGTTTGGAAAGAAGTCTAGCTCATACCACCCGCTTAACTCCTATTCTGCAGCATACCTAGACTCTCCCATCTGTGAATACATCAGAGAGTAAAGTAAATGCATTTAACTCTATTTTCACTACACTGTGACAATTGCTTTAAGAACAGGCACTTCCGCAGACAGCCTGGTTATGTAGTGTCCTGTCTGTTGAAAAGATCCACTGACAGTCTGCCTGCCAGCTGCACCTGCTCACCCCGACTCCCTCCCTCTTTGCGGCCGTGACAGAATACCTGGGAATCATCCACTGCCTAAACGCCAACCCTTTTTGTAAGTAATCACACCTGGGGGTGAAGATAGTTCTGAAACAGAAACACCAATGTCAAGAGTTCCTGATTCCGTTCCTGCAACTGGTCCATGAGAAGCCTCGCTGGCGGGCTGCCTCACCCCTGCATTCTGAAGTCAGCCTTGCTGACTTTGAACTTGACTGGCTATTTACCCACGCACCAGCCCTCCCTGTCCTGCAGTATTGCTCCCCTTGGCTTCCAATATCCAAGCATCATACCCCACTAATTCTACCCCTATCTGCACCCACACCAGCCTCCAGCACCATCTGACAAGCTGAGCACAGCATTTGTCTATAATCCTAGCCCTGGCATGGCACAGACAGTCTAGCCAAATCCGTTGGCACCAGGTTCAGTGAAAGACCGTCCCAAAACACAAAGTGGAAAGTGACGGAAAAAAGGCCCTCAGCCTTCACCTTTAGCCTTCCTGCACATGTGCATACAAGTACACGTGAACCTGAGCACACATGTGCATACACACACACACACACTCATATACACACCACACACACACAAGGGTCATTTAATGACACAACAGAGACAGGTCCCCTAAACAGCCACAGAGGACAGAATTGCCCTGGTTTTTAGCTGTACTTGGTAGAATTCAACACCAGTTCACTCTGGCTCTGCAAGGCTGAGGAGCAGTACCTGCATCGTGTGAAGTACTTATCAAGTAATTATGCTATTAAAGTGACACACGTCAGTCAGTACACACATTGTCTTTGTCTCTGAAGTCTTTGTCTTCTCTGTTTTATTAGTCAAAACACTATTTTCAGCTCCATCCTTACGAACTAAGAAATCTATATTTAAATAATGTTATTAGGCAGTAAGATAAGCCTGCAGGGGGAATCAAAGGCACCTGGGGGTGCAGCCTGACTTCTGGCAGGGGGACACAGACAGCATGGGGCTTTTGTGACAAAGATGCAACCTTCCTGATCTTAACCCGCTTCTCTATCACCAAGCCTGGTATTTCTTGTTGCTCACAATTCAAGTCTATTGAGAACAAACATAGGCAGGGAATCACTAATATCATTGTTTCATTAGCTGAAAATTTGAAGATAACATATTCTTTCCAATTTAATTCAGAAATATTTAAAATTCTCATTTCATTTTCAACTAAATGTGAAGGTTTGGGGGGGTGTCATAAGTATGTTTACAAGAAATTAAATAACTAAGAAAAAATTTAAATCTTCCTTTTACATTGCTCAACCATGATGCTAAGTTACTTAGAGTTAGTGAGATTGGGGGGGAAGAGGTAGGTATTAACACTGACTGAGACGGCATTTCTCCAGGAAAAAAAGCCATGGCTATGTTTAGAAATTATATATTGCCCTTTCATAACCAATTGACATGATGACACACCTACAAACACAGCAATTAGAAATGCAACAAACAGGAGACTGGGACAAGGACCCAGTCAGTAAAGTGACTGCCACACAAACACAAGGGCTTGAGTTCAGATCCCTAGCATCCACATAAAAAGCCAGATACTGACCTATAATCCCTCTGCTGGAGAGGCTGAGACAGGCAGAGCCTTGCAGCTCACCAGCAGTTAGTCTTCTGTGACCCCCCCCCAGTGACCCCCAGGCTCAGGGAGAGACTGGGGAGCAACTGATACCTATAGGTATGCACACACATGTGGACATAAGCACAAACATATACATAAGCATATACTACATACACACCAAAATATACAAAGTGGCAAAAACTAAGATTAAAAAAATGAAGGGAGAATTTTGGAGAAAAGCAACAAGAAAAAGGAGAGAGAAGTTTATTCAGCCCTGAGTTTCAGATGAGAGAACATTGATTCTTTTTTTCTTTACAATCCAAATGAGCAAAATGATTCATAAAACATCTAAAAGATCTGCACCAAAGCCAATACACACTAACCTATCCTGAAGATACATCGTGAGTTTTTTTTTTTTTTTTTAATGAAAAAGTTCTACCATGCTTCAGAAGCATGAGTTGTTATTATCAGGACAGATAAGGACCACGGCTGAAAGAATATCCAGTTTGCCCGAGAGGAAGTCATTAGAATCTTGGGGTCAGCAGGAGGGAAGAGCACAAGGAGAAATCAGCCAGCAGAGGGTGAAGGAGGCTGGGGGAGCAGTGAGGCAGGGACCTGAGGGAGTGGAGCGGGGACAGGCGGAGGAGCAGGGTTTCTGCTGAAGAATGAGAAAAGTCGATGGATTGGGGGAGACTTTAATAAGGGCACAAAGAGAACTAACGTTAAAGAAGAATGGAAAAAAAAAAATAACAAGAAAAAGGGAAGATGCTTATTCAGCCCTGAGTGTTAGGAGAGAGGAGACAGAGCCAGCTGGGCAGGCACAAGCACGGCAGGGTGGGGCTGGGTGAATAGGACAAAAAGAGGAAGCCACAAGAAATAATGAGAAGCTGAAAAGCCAGGAATGTAGCCCAGCAGTGGAGCACTTCATAGCGTGTGTGTGTGTGTGTGTGTGTGTGTGTGTGTGTGTGTGTGTGTGTGTGTGTGTGTGTGTGTGTGTGTGTGTGCGTGCGCGCGGACACGCGGGTTTGTGTGTATGTGTGTGGGTGCGCACGTGCGTGTGTGGGTATGCGCGCGCGCACGTGCGTGCGTGCGTGCGTGCGTGCGTGTGTGTGTGTGTGTGTGTTAGCTTCAATCCTAATGGAGATTGTGTGGAAGTGGGGGGGGGCACATTCTGGAGAATCTAGACAATAATCTCAAGCATTTGTGGAGGAAATTAGAACAAAATCTGCAATGTTCCAAGAGTAGAGTATGCTGTGCTTGGTTGGGGTGGAGGGGGGGGGGGGGAGCGGCTAACGGAAAACAAGCAAAATCAGACTAGGGGTGCACTGTTGCACAGGATTCCAAGTAGAGAGGCAAGTGGAAGGTACACCTCCCGGGGAGCAGACTGGAGAGTGCAGGAGGAGGCTGTGTAGGAAACCCCAGGACAGGAGCCAGGAAGCCACCCAGGGCAGACAAAGTGAGCTAGTTCCAGCAGGAAGAAAAGAGGCTTCTTTGCTTGTAAACAGGAAAGAGATGGAGGTGTGAGACATTCCTGGAGGGAATAACAGGGATTAAATTCTCCTTAAATACACAGGTGTTGAGTTTAGTTTACCCCCATAAAGTCATTTGAAAACAAGAGGACATTTAATACGACTTTGCAAGGGTTTGCTTTCCTATAGGCTGTAGCAGTCTGAACCCTATGACACAGGCTGCCCACATTCATGAGGGCTACACCCACAATAGTGTGTAATCTCACCTGGCACGCCTAGCAACCCCGACATTTCTCCAGCATGAGGGCCTCCACACACCACTGCCTTCTCTGACTTTATACCTACTTCAATTTAAAGCTGGTTTCCTTCAGAAAACTTCTGACAGTCTGCTGCCCTTTTTTCCTTTTTTTTTTTTTTTTTTTTTTTTTTTTTTTGCTTTTCTTGTGTATGCCATCTGTAGTACATGTTCACATGTATGTGCATGTGTGTATGTCAACGCACATGTATGCACATATATGTAGAAGCCAGAGGCAGACTATGGTGCTTTGAATAGGAATGGCCCCCATAGGCTCATATAACTGACTGCTTAGTCATCACGGGGTGGCACTATTTGAAAGGATTAAAAGGATCAGAAGGTGTGCCCTCATTGGAGGAGGTATGTCTCTGGGGGTGTCTCCCTCTGCCTTTGGATCAGGGTGTAGCTCTTAGCTGCTGCTCCAGCACCTGCCCGCATTCTGTGAGCATTCTCCTCACCGAGATGACAATGGTCTAACCTAACCCTCTGCAGCTGTAAGCCAGCCCCCAGTTAAACGCCTTCTTTTATAAGAGTTGCCTTGGTCACGGTGTCTCCTCACAGCAATAGAACAGTAATGAAGACACTGACATTAGACCCCTTTTTCTTTTTTCTTTTCTTTCTTTCTTTTTTCTTTTCTTTCTTTTTTTATTTTCAAGACAGGCTTTTTCTGTGTAACTTGGCAGTCATGGCCTCACTTGTAGAGCAGGCTGGCCTCGAACTCACAAAGATCCACCTACCTCTGTCACCCAAGGTGCTGGGATTAAAGGCGTGCGCCACCATGCCCAGCTGACCCCTTTTTCAATCGCTGTCCACCTATATTCTTTTTTTAGACAGTGTCTCACTAACCCTTGAGCTCACTGATTGGCTAGAGAGCTGGCCAGTGAGCCCCAGGATCCTCCAGCCTCTACATTGCCAGCACTGAGATTACGAGCGTGCTGCTGTGCCAAGCACCTTCTGATGGGTGCTAGAGATGGAATCAAACCCTCACATTTGTGGCATGAGAGCTTACCAGCAGTTTCTTCTGCAGCCCTGGCCTGAGTGCACGATGCAGCTGAGGCTTAGGCCAAGCATCCATTGCTCGCGACTTCCTGACTGGATGGAAGTTGACCAGATGGCCAGGCTCCTGCCTCAAGTGTCCTGCCTGACGTCCCTCTCCTTAACTGTGAGCTGAAATGATTCCAAGCTCTCTAAGTTGCTTTTTTTTTGTTGTTTTGTTTCATTTTGCTTTGTTTGTTTTGGTTTTTTGGTTTTTTTCGCTTTGGTTTTTGGTTTTGGTTTGGTTTTTGGTTTTTGGGATTTTGGGTTTTTTTGGGTTTTTGGTTTTTGGTTTGGTTTTGGTTTATCACAGGAAGGTATGTGTGTTCACTAGTTGCTCTGTTCCTCCTTAGTGGTCCTTACACATGCACAGGCAGGTGATCTTTACAAGAGCCACTAGGACGCTTGTTATTTCAGAGGTGAAGAATCTTGGGCACCTCTTTTCATTTTTTCCTGAACACAAATTCACCTGAAGCTATAAGTATTCATACAAATATTAACTAACACCCTCCTCTCACCTTATTCCCCACACACCCTCCCACCCCGCAGGCTTAGCCCATCCCGACTGCAGCCTCTGCTCCCGCTCTCCAGATCGCTCAGTCACTGGGTGGGTGCAACCTTGGGCTCTAGCTGATAAGTCCGTAAGTGACACGTCCAGTGACACCCACCTGGGAAACACTGGTCAATTTCCCAACAGTGTCTCACATTGCAACATAGGTCACACCTGCTCCTAAATCTACTAAATATGAACAAATTCTTGGTCTTCCAAACATGCTTGCTTTGTTTTTGTTTGTTGGTCTTCATTGGGTTTGGTTTGCTTGTGATATATATAAGTGTGTGTGTGCATCCATGTGAGTGTGTGCGTTTGTATGAATGTGTGTCCATGTGTGTGTATGTGTGTATGAATGTGTGTATTCATGTGACTGTGTGTGTCTGTGTTATGGATGCGTGTGTTCCTGTGCATAAATCTATGTATCCATGTGAGTGTGTGTGTCCGTATGTATGAATGTGTTTGTCTGTGTGAGTATGTGTGTGTTTCTCTGTGCATGAATGTGTGTTCCTGTGTGTAAATCTGTGTCCATGTGAGTGTGTGTGTATGAATGTGGGTATCCATGTGAGCCTGTGTGTCTGTGTGTATGAATGTGTGTGTAAGTATGTGTGTTTATGTGTATGAATGTGTGTGTCTGTGTGTATGTATATATGTATGTGTTCCTGTGTATGGATGTATGTGTTCCTGTGTAATAGTGTGTGTCCATGTGAGTGTGTGTGAGTGTGTATGTCTGTGTGTGTGAATGTGTGTGTCTGTGTGTATATATATATGTATGTGTTCCTGTGTATGGATGTGTATATTCCTGTGTAATAATGCATGTCCATGTGAGTGTTTGTGTATGAATGTGTGTATTCATGTGATTGTGTATCTCTCTGTGTATGAATGTGTGTTCATGTGTGTTAGTGTGTGTGTCTATGCATATGAATGTGTGTGTCTGTGTGTATGTATATTTGTATGTGTTCCTGTGTATGGATGTATGTGTTCCTGTGTAATAATGTGTGTCCATGTGAGCGTGTGTCTGTGTGTATGAATGTGTGTGTTCATGTGAATGTGTGTCTCTGTATGTATGCATCTGTGTGTTCATATGTATGAATCTGTATGTCCATGTGAGTGTGTGTGTCTGTGTGTATGAATGTATGTGTTCCTGTGTATGGATGTGTGTGTTCCTGTGTATGAATATGTGTGTCCATGTGAGTGTATGTGTTTATGAAGTGTGTGTTCATGTGAGTGTGTGTGTGACTGTGTATATGTATTCATGTGAGTTTGTGTGTATGTTTGTGTCCATGTGACTGTATATGTGTGTTTATGAAGTGTGTGAGTTTGTGTGTATGTGTGTGCCCATGTGACTATATATGTGTGTTAATGAAGTGTGTTTATGTGAGTGTATGTGTGTGTGTGTGTGAACATGTGTGTATATATTCATGAGCCCATGCATGTGTTTTGGAGTGGAGGCTGTGTGAGTCATTCATGCCTCTAGAACACTGGTCTCTGCGGCATTCTTTCTGCCTATCTTCTCATTAAAGTCTGGCAGAAACACTACAGTGAAGGCAAAGCATGCCCTCTCCAGTCTTTGCTTTCTGGCCCATCAGGTCTCCGTGTCTGTGCCTCTCCCTCTCTGCATTCAGCCATGCAAGGAAGGCTGCTCAGCTCTTCCAGCCTTGCTGGAACCTCTCCGCAGCGGTGAAGAAGCGGTTCTGCTCATGCCTTAACGTCTTTGATTCTGACCAAATCCTTGGCTGCTGAATCCATGACGCTGTCTGGGTCTTCGCTCTGCCTTACAGCAAGGGACAATCTAAATACCAAGGAGCAATCTAAGCCTAAGCAGGCTTGGAGCAAAGCCCCCCTCGGCCGGGCAGGAGCCTGTTCTGGTGGCCCTCTGCTTGTCGCATTTGTCTTCTCAGTCTGCCCACACCTCCATAATCTTTCCCAACTCTTTTCCTACGTAGGGCAAGCAAGATGGACCAGTGAATAAAAGTACTTGCCGTATAAGTCTGACAACCTGAATCTCAACAACAGAACCCGTAGCAAAAGGGAGAAACTTGACTCTAAAGAATTGTATACACACACACACACACACACACACACACACACACGTGCATGCATGTGTTGGATTTGGATTTCAGACCTAGGACAAGAGGCTGAGATGTCTACTTAACATAGCAAAGTGGACCTCCCAGCATCCCCCCCTCCCCTCTCTCTCTATGCACACTCACCTTCTCTGCCCATCCCTGCTTTTCTGTCTCCCTGTCTATAAGACAACTTCCCTGACCTTCTGGGAGATCAGTGAACCTGCCTGAGAGCTGCCCCCCACCAATAAACCTGCGTTTATACTTTAATTTGGCTTAAATTGGCTTATTTTGTCAGTGGACAAAATCTATTATCTTGGTGCCTAGTCTCAGACAGAGTTGAGCCCCTAGCCCGGTAAGCCAAGCTGCTTTGGCCACGTGTGGATTGGGAACTGCTTCTTTCCCTGTCTTTCCCTCCACCTGACACAATCAGCTTTGGACCGTATGAGTAATACTTTCCCAATAGCCTAAGAGGTACTGGGTGCCTCTTCTGGGTCCAAGACCCCTGAGGTCCCCTCCCAAGCCACACACACACACATACACACACACACACATACACACACACACACACACACACACACACTACTAAGTTCATTTGGTGTTGTTCACAAATATAATCACTGTTTAACTCTCATTTTCTACCACCTTGCCCCCAGTGACTAAGACCTATTTACTAGTGAAAGCGTTTCTTCCCTGTTCTTGCTTAATTCCTCACTTCTTGGTCAGTCTCCAGGCCACAGGAGTTACAAGTCTTCTCCTTTCAGTGGAATGACTCTTGCTGACACCTCTAACACTGTGTTGCAAAACCTCACCTCATTTCAGGTCCCCATAATAAATAAATATAAATATATATATGTATATATATATATCTCACCTATATATCAGTTCTACATACATATACCTTTCTGTGTGGTCTCCTCTCTTGGGTACATATAAAGCAGAATAAAAAAGATATAGAAAATGAAAGAATGCAGGAAGGGCACAGAGCCCTCACCTGGTATCTGGCTGTGGCCTTTTGCCAGCTGTGAAGCAGCAATCAACAGCTACCTCTGGCCTTTCTCCCTTCCCAGTTGGAAGCCTGCAATTTTCTAGGAATCTCACCAGAAACCTAATTTTCAGAAAAGTGTGCATCTTAGCCTCCTTGTGCAGACCTGGTGGCTCCTGGTTTCACCCTATCAGATTCAAGGCATATCAGAGCACCTTCTTATTCCCACTTATGAGAATGGAAATAAAAGGAGAAAAAGGTTTCTTAGCAACCTTTTGTGATGTAACCTGAGAGCCACCAAAATTATATACACTGCTAGTGCTAAGACAGTTCATCACCAGGGTCTCTTGATGAGCCCATGCCTGCAGTTGGGTACATCTTACTTTCTGAGACTCTCAGAGAAATCTACAGCTGCACTCTAGGATGGGGATGCCTCTCTTTCTCTTAACCTTCACACTCAAACCCTACACGTAAATCATTTTTGGTGAAATCTCCAACTCTGCCAGTCTTGAAATCCATGTCAAAGCCACACATCTCAGTGTGGCCCGAGTCGAGGTCCCTAAAAGGTTTGACAAAGGTTTTGGACTGCTGAGAGTGACAATATGGCACTCATTGCTGTCCCTTCCTTTGCTGCTGGTATCTTCCAGCGTTCCAGATCATATCACATACTTGGCTGGGAGCTCCTTGAGATCAGAGGCCCTATGATTTGCCTAACATATAGTAAACACTAAGCAAACCTCTGTTGCACTGGTGAGCTGGTATCTGTCTTTCTCCCTGCTCCATCACTTCACGGGGCCTCGAAAGACCTTTCTCTAACTTGCTTCATGCTGCCCAGCAGCGCTTGCATTTACTGTCTCCTCCACACAGTTCCAGGTTTGGGGGTTGCGTTCATTTTCCTGATGCAGATCTCTGAGCCATACTTTTCTTGTTTAAAACCTTCCCATTGCTTGTGGAATTAAAACAGGCTAGAGGATGGCTAAACATCCTGCTGCCCTTACAGTGGACCCAAGCTGGGTTGTCAGAACCCATGCCACTTGACCCAGAACAGCCTGTATGTAACTCCAGCTCCAGAGGACTTGGCGACATCTTCTGGCCTCAGTAGGCAACCACACACTTGCATACCTATTTACACACGGATATACATTTTTGCACATAGTTAAAGGTAAAAAACAAATGTGTTTTAAAACACAAACAGGGCCAGTGAGATGACTTGGCGCAATGCTTCTCAACCTGTTGGCAGCAACTCCTTTGGCAAGTTGAAAGACCCTTCCACAGGGCTTGCATATCGGATATTTATATTATAGTTCATAACAGTAGCAAAATTACAGTTATGAAGTAGCAATGAAAATAACTTTATGGTTGAGGGTGTCACCACAACAGGAAGAAGTATATTAAAGAGTCACAGCATTAGGAAGGTTAAAAAACCACTGACATAGTGGGTCAAAGCACTTGCCTTTGAGCCTGATGGCCTGCGACATTCCATGGAGCCCAGCTTCTGGGGAAACCAACAGCCTGTTCCCTCGTGTTATCTTCTGACTGACACAGGAGTACCATGGCACACATGCTGCCCCCATCATAATGACAACACATCATATAAGTGACATATCAACATAAAACAAGTTTTTAAACCTGACATCTAAGTCCCCACAGTTAAAAACAAGTCCAACATTCCCTGCCAGGTCTTTAACAACCCAACATCCAACATGACACCACACAAGCAACCACGTTCTGAGCTTCAGGTCTCTGCTTCTCTGTGAATTCTATTCGCTGGGGACAATTTTCTCCATGACGTCCTTTCTGACTCAACATGGACCAGTAACCCCGATACTGACTCCTCATAATCCTGCTCATGCCACTCTGATGAACTGAGTCAGTTCCAGCTCGTTAACATTAGGGACAACCTCACCGAATACCCAAGATTCAAACCAAAGCTGCATGTGCTCTATCTCACATTTCAATATTAAAACTTTGTGCTTTCCTGTTGCCTCAACGCACCCACAGATAGGCTTGAAGTTCCCTCACTTGGTGGCCTCGCTTTGGGTTGGCTTTCCCGTGACAGCCAAATGCATCAACTAGGTTCTCTCACTTGCTTGTGTACCGCACCCTGAACCCTGAATTTCTCCCTCTTGGCTCCCCACCTACTGTGTTAAGCTGGCTGCTTTGGACACACACGCACGCACACATACCCATGCACAAATGCAGGCACACATGCATCACTGTTTTGTTAGATCCTGTGACTGTAGTTGACTTGGTTTTCCCATGCCTCCTCTAGGCTTCCTCTTGTGGCTATCCCGTGACTGATGATCTCATGAAAGAACACAAATTATCTGCACCATGTTTTAGAACACCTTACCTACACTAGCAAACAAGTGTGTAACCTTATCAAATTAAAAGGCAGCAAAGGAGGCAGCTAATCAAATGGAGACAGCCTACTGTATGAGAGAAAGTCTTTGCCAGCTATTATCTGACAGGGTATTAATATCTAAAATACACAAAGAACTTAAGTAACAGCCAGGCGTGGCGGCACACGCCTGTAATCCCAGCATTTGGGGAGGCAGAGGCAGGTGGATCTCTGTGAGTTCGAGACCAGCCTGGTCTACAAAACGAGTCCAGGACAGCCAAGGCTACACAGAGAAATCCTGTCTCAAAAAACCAATAATTAAAAACGAAAATGCTCAACCCCACCAGCTATCTGAGACATGTGCATTAAAATTGTATTGAGACTTTCTGACCCCAATCACAACGGCAGTCATTACAAAAAAGCAAATGCTAGAAAGACAAATGTGGTCACAGAGAAGGAAGTCTTTGCTAGCTAGCATCTGACAGGAGGTTAATACGCCACTAGAGAGAATATAAACTAGTTCAACCTTCATAAATTTCAGTCTAAAGACTCAAAAATCACAGGCTAGATCTAATAATGACCAGATACATAGCTCCTGGGCATTTACCCCAAAGACTCCGGGTCAGCATATTACAGGGCTACATGCAGATCAATGTCTACTGCAGAACTGTTTACAACAGCTAAATCATAGAGCCAACATAGGTGCCCAACAGCAGACAAATGAGTAAGGAAACTGTGCTGTCCATACACAATGGTATTTTTTTTCCAACCAAAAATAAGAATGAAGTCACGTTACTTGCAGGAGAATGAATGCAACTAGAAGTAATTCTATTTAAATAAATTCAGTGTCAGACAAATATTGTATGTTTTCTTTTGTACATAGTTCTTAGATTCTACATAGATACATAAAATTATCTGAGATATTTGATATGAAAGGCAAGCAAGGTTTCTAGGAGAAGAAAGAGGCTCAGAAGTACAAGGGCATCTTCTGCTACATAGCAAGTTTGAGGCTAACCTGGGCTACATGAGACCTTCTATCCAGTAAAAGAGTAGCAGGTGGGAGAAACGGCTCAGTGGTTAAGATTACTTGTTGCTCCTGCAGAGGACATAGGTTTGATTCCCAGCACCTCACAGAGTGGTTCACACAACCAGTAATTCCAGTTTCCTGTAGTCTGATACCCTCTTCTGGCTTCTGTGAGCAGCCAAGAATGTGCATGTTGCACAGAAATACAAGCAGGCAAAACATCCATACACATAAAGGAAAAAAAAAATTATTTTAGAGATTTTAAAGACAGTGATTTTTTTTTTCCATTCTTATATTTTCTGTGAGGATATAAAAGCAACTTTCTCTTTGGCTTCACCTGACAACCCCAAAAAGAGGGGAATGAAACTATGTTGTAGATAGGTGAGCCCTCACTATGTGTCCAAGATCATTTACCCCCATAAACATGTAGTTTCCCTATGAGGCAAGAAGGAACCCTGATACATTCAGGGCCTGTATCTGGGTTTTCAGCACTGCAAAGCTGGAAGAGGAGCCCAACTTTTCTTGAGCTTATATCTTCACCTGAGGGTGTCCTGCTGGCTCCCACATGTGAGCTGCCAGGACATCGATTCCACAGGGCAGAGTGCCTAGCCTTCCCTCAGTTCACAACCAGGACATCTGGGCATCATTAGGATTTGTTCGTGCTTCTTGGCCCCCTGTAGTCTAGCATGTATATTCGTCACCAACTCTGGAAGGAAAAATGCCACCAATCTCTGACATGGCTCAGGGCACTGTGCAAGGAGTCTGCCATCGGCAGAGGACATTTGCTTTAAGCCTTCAGCTTATTCTTAAAGGACAGTCACCAGCGCCATGACAACATAGGCAACTTCATATGGTGGGTGGATTTGACATCATCTCCTAAAAGACCTACAGTGACTGGCAATCAAGTTCAAGGCTCTAAGAACCATAATACACAACTATTGAAACCAAAGGCAGAAGCAAAGAATTGGGCCGCTTAAAAGAAAATCTATGTAGAAAATGTCACAGTGTACACCCTTGCCTGCCTCAAAGCACAGTATTGCATGTCTAAACCACTGTTAGCCTTAAAGATGCAACTCCCATCTGTGAAGACCTTGCAGCCATCTTCTCCTCCTAGCCATGACCTCTGACATCATAAGCTTGCCTTTGCTTGCTTAGCATGTAGCTCTGGACTATCATTTCTCACAGCCATAGCGATGAAATGTGTAAGATACACACAAACACATGAGACTCAAACTCAGTCACAGCATAGTGTTACATGGCACATGGCTTTTCCTATATTTTCGTCTCGTGTTCTAACTGTACTTGTTCCTCTACCATGAGCTTTCTGGTCAAATCTAGTCTTTAAGAACTTGGTCTTGGCCCCAAGCAAACTAACGTTTTGCGGGTTGGGTTGTAACCTTTGACTCAGTCACCACAGGAACTAGGAACAGCGAGGCCTCGGAGTGCTGCTGTGGGGCAGATGGTCCCAGCGTCCTGTCTAAAGTCTTAATGAAGAACATGCTTTCCCTCCAAAGAAAACACGTGCTCCGGTTGTTTGCGCACACGTGCCCTGCCTGTCACCACTGACTAAGGGGAGAACTGTTGCCAGGCAGGTTTGGGAGGTTAAGCTGAGCTTGGCACTAGGCTGAGGTGCACACATTCACTTCTGGGTGCTGAGACAAACTGGATTACTTCCTGTGTGCTAGAACGTGAGTGAGTTAAAGATAGAGACAGAAGAGGAGGGTTCCAGAAGCAGAACAAGACATGTAGGTGACCCGAGTGGAAAATGAAGAAAGGATTAAAAAGACCTTCCGAGCTGAGAAGATAAGAAGGTGCCCTGCAGACGAGAGGTGCTCATGAAAGTTCGGCAAGATGTGAAAAACAGATTCCCCCATGCACTCCGCCCCCACAGGAACATCTCCACTGCACACTCTCTCACCCATGAAAGCAGATTAGAAGGGCTGAGGACTAGCTCTGCAATGGCTTGGGACAAAAACTAGAAAGAAGATGTGGTCGCTAGTATACGTCGTCAACTTGAATGGATCTGGAATCGACTGAGAAACACCCCCTTGACTACACTGATTGTGGGGAGATTCACCTACTATGGATGACATCACTCTCTGGATAAGATCTTGGACTGTGTAAATACAAAACAAGAGCCTGGGAACAGCCTGGACTCACCCTTCCCAGCTTCCTAGCTCTGGACACAGCATGAGCAATTCCCACAAGGCCCTGCTGCCATGACTCCCCCACCCATGGTGAGCCTACCCTAGAACTGTGAGCCAAGACAAACCCCTTCTCCCTTAAGCTACTTTCGCCAGGGCATTGTGTTTTATCACAGCAACAGGAAATGAGCTAAGACAGGAAGACATGCATAAAGTAGGCAGCAGAGAAGCCCAGACATCTGTGTTACCCCCCAGAAAGGTAGTTAGCTGTGAGAAGAGCAAAGGCCCTGCTTGGTTCAGTCAGGGCAGACCTAGGATGCTTGCAGGACCAGAGATCAGTACTGCCTCCCCTGACCTTGCCCTTCCCTCTGTGAGACAACAGTTTCAGATCTGTGAGGATGAACAGCACCGTGAGAGGCGTACTTACTATGTGGAAGCCATGATGGGTTGTTTTCGTTTTTCTTTTTTCTTTCTTTCTTTTTTTTTTTAATGATGGATTTTCACATTTTTGTTTTGCTGCTGTAAACATTGAGTCAAAGCATCCTTGACTCAAAAAAATTTACTATGTGACCTTTTTATATATGTGGCTCCTCTGTCCCAGAGTCTCAAGACCTAATTATTACAGCTACTGCCTCAAAACACATGCATGAGGTAGAGCTACAAGAGGAGGTTTTTCCTATATTGGGGCACCCATCTTCCCATTATAATTTTAGTGCATAGTGGCAGTTGGTCCTGTGCCTCCACTGCCACATTTCAAGGGTCATAGAGTCACTGGACCAACCTTAGTGTTGATCAAACTCTGTGTGTGCTTTATTCCCACTGTCATCAGAACCTGGCTGCCTCTGGATTTGGTAGTGATGTCGGTGTCTAAGGAAACTCTTTGCTCATCACGAGATATGGTGACTGGACAAGTCATCATGTTTTCAAGGAGAGGTCACCTCCAACATCTGCCCAGAGGCATCCTACTTGACATCTAAAGAGAGTGAAAGTCTGTCAAGAGGCCAGTCAACAGCCCAGAACAGTACCCACACAGCCTGGAGTTAAGAGCAGCCAGCCCCTCTTCTGTACCTGAACTCAGCAAGCACTCCTGGGCTGGGCAGGCTAGAGGCCATCAGAGCCTGGGGCAGAGGCCCTCTGAGGCCTGGGGAGCTAAAGCCCATCAGAGCCTCCTCCTCTTGGTCCTACAGGCCCCTGCACAGCCCTGGAAGCTCACTGACCCTCCTGTAACAGAAAGCAGCCTCGGCTCCTGACAAGAGGCTCCAAGCAGCCCTAAAAAACAGACAGGGAACCAAAACCTTCAAACAAGTCTCGGGTTCATCAGCGTCTTGCGGACATCTCTCGCCCTTGCCCTCTTTCTTTCCTTGTAACTTTTGAGGACACCACACAGATCTTGGGTTCCTTAGATTTCCCCAGGATTAGCTCCTTGGTGGTTGTCTTGGGTTTGCAAAGAATAAAATATATAGTGCATCACTTGTTATGTCAAAGAAAAGGAGGTTTGCAAGCTAGAAATCCAGTGTTCCCGGCAACCTAGTCACTACAGGGGGAATTAACCAGCTATCCAGGTCCCCAGCATGCAGGTCTTACAGAGTACTGTTTAAACCTGAGGGAAGAGGAAATTCTCACTGCTCTGCTAACAAGAGCCACCAACAAGTCTTGATAAAGTAAGCAGGCAGTTAACCATTCACAGGCTGAGCAGGTAAGCCCTGTGGGCTTTCTGGTCTGATGACACATTTCTGTCTTTACAGAGACACTTCACAGAGCATAAATTATCTCCCTGTCAGCAGAGGGACTCACAGACAAGCTTCAAAATAAATTATGCAAGATGAGCTATTGACTGTACATGAGACCAGCAAGCAGCATCGGTATTGCTGCTGAGGGGCTGATGTGGGGTCAACAATGATGGAAGCCAACAGGCCACAGAGCATCACTGCCCACTGCTGATGTGGGTCAGCCACACAGAGTACCACACTAGCACGCTGAGATAGGTTACCACACCCACTCACTGACTTGCTCTTCCTCCTGCTCCCAGCCTGTCCCTCGGGCTGTTCAGTCTGCTTTCTAGAAACTGCTGTAAATCAGGCCTGAAGCCCCTTGACACTGCAATACCAGCACAAACCAGTGCCCCCACTGCCACCCTCACAGCAGCTTGCCAGGCATGCTGTTTTAAAGTCAGGCATTAGGAGGCAGCAATGGCTCAAAACCACAAGGCTGAGATGAGGCTTAGAGAAACACCAAGTGTGAGGAACAGACTTGTCTGAGACAAACTTCTGGGAATTCAGATTCCCTGTGAGGGACAGTCAGAAGGGCCTGGGCACGTCCCTCACCAAGACTCATGTGAGCCTACCTGAGTCCTAGAGTCTGCATTTCATTGTCACTATAAAACAAGCAAACGAACAAAAAACCTCCAGCCAGGAGCCCAAAGGGTTAAATGGTCATCAAAGCCCCAGGCTTCACTGGGTTGTTTTGCTCTGGACTCTGGAAGCAGGAAGGCTGCCTCTGTAGGGCTCTGCCCCCCCACCACCACCACCCCCACCACCCTACCCGGCTTTAGAAATGCTATCTTCACTGTAAACATCTTTCCTGCCACCTTGAGACTTCAGAACTGGCTGTGCTCGCCAGCTCCATTCTGACTGTGAGATTTCTCAAACTTAAAATAACACTGCGGCTACTTACATATGCCAATGTCCCGTTGGCCTTTTCAAAATTACCTGTGGCGTTTCAGGTAACATATCTGTCTGATTTTCGGGAAGTTAAAAATGCACTTTTCGCCGGCTCAACCAGGAAACTATCTTTGTTATTTTAATCATGGTTCGTCGCAATATGTAAACGGCAAGAAGTTTTGCTTAAGTCACCTTTCAAATTGTTTGGCTTTTAGTAGCAAAACAGCTTTTGCCTCTTTCTGCAAGTGTACTGTGAGGAAGTAAGCTTGCATAATTTATGCGACAATTTCCCTCATGCATAAATGGAAAGAAATCACGATGACTGTGAATTAAAACTGCAACGTTTTGGGGTGCTTAGCACACAGAAGCACCTCGAGAGCGAGCGCCTGCGATGCTCGCATTGTATCTTAAACTGTAATGCCAGCACACAGGTGCCCCATGCCACACAATGCTCAGCATCACGCAGAACACAAGAGGAAGCGCCAGTGAGAACATTCGTTGTCGCCAGTAAAAAACAGCTAAGTCAACCGGAATTCACATGAAACAACGATTCAAGAAGTCTGGCAGCAAACCCCGTTCCCTTCGAGGGGAGCAGGCTTACTCCAAACTCCTCCAGCACTCAAGCCTCAGCTCTGTCGCAACCAACTGAGCAGTGATTGAAGAAAACGGCACACGTTACTTACTGTTCTTAAGACTTCTATCCACATCTTTCCGGGTCCGACGGGTGAAGAGGGGCTCGGTGCCACAAAGAAATCTAGCAGGCAAGAAAAGAGGAGGAAAGCGAGTTAGCCAGCAGGAAATTCGCATCTTGAGGCAGTTCCCACAAGATCCCAGCACAGGAGAGAAAGGAAAAGTTGGAGAACGACCACCGCACCTTCAGCAAGCGACTTTTCCTCACAGTCACGAGGAGCCCCAAACTTTCCCGGCTCAGACAGCTCAGTCTCCCGTGCAGCAGACACCCAACTTCACCCACGGGTGACGAGAGTCCACAGGACGGATCATGGTGACTTCAACACCCGGTCCCCAGCTCCGCTTCTCTCAGTTTCTCCATTCACTTTTTCCCATCCTACGGAAAGCTCATAGGTCTGTTCTCGGTGCCCCCCCCCCCCACCAGCCAGGCCTGGCTTTGAAATGCATTTCAATCTCTCCACACAGACTGCTTTCATTACATTTAGAGTCCCACTAAGGCCCAGCTTTAAAAGCTACAGATTCTTTTTTTTTTTTTTTTTTTCTTTAGCCTTCCTCACAAAGGAAGGGTATTTTGTAAATTACCAGCTCGTTCAGATCAACAAAAGGTACTTTCATAGAAAGCCCCATTTCATTTTGCTCAAATTTGATTACAAGGATGGAGAAAAGGGAAGGAAGTCAAAAAGAAAACCCCAGATGGCTTTTCCATTCATCGCGGTGAATGAGCTTTATCTCTGCCTTTTGAAACCGCAGCCGTGGAAAAGCATTTCTGTTGGCTTAAAAAACTTGACAAAAATTATTGGTTTGCCATTTCTCATGCAACAGCCATTGGGAACTGGATGAAAAGACTTTTTCATGGGATCGCCTGCTTGGATCAAAATAATGGAGATTAGGTATTTCATTATAAATTACAGTGGGAGATAGAGCGCCTGTCATATTAATAGCTACCTGCTCGTGGCCTTCAGTGTAGCTGTTCTCCTAGACAAAGGACCAAGAGGGTTGTCTATTGAGCTTGTACTTGAGGCCTGATCAATTTTCTATCATCAAGGCAGAAGGTGAGATGACTAACAAAGGAATTCACACATGAGTGACCTCATAAGCCTATAGATAAAACAGCTTAAAGAGGCAAATATGTCCTGAAATTATGGATGATAAACTACATAAAGATGGAGACGAAGACAGAGCGGAGAACGGGAGAGGAAAGCAGTCTCTATAATTCTCCCTCTATTGGTCGAAGGGACACATTAAAAGCGACTTGTTTTCAGCTGCAGATAATTGCAGCCTGCGGTTTGCAGTGGTCGCCTAGAAATCCTTCCGCCTACTCCTTCCCCCCGTCGGCACAGTTTCAGTCATTTCATTCACTATTATCAGCAGCATTGTGTTCAGGATAAGGCTTCTACCGAGTCATGCTTAAAAACTAAAAAAAAAAAAAAAAAGGAAAAGAATTGCAAACATTGGCTTCTCCCACTGCACTGTGAATGATGGAGTGTTTATTTTCTACTCCAGGATCCTGACCTATGTGGCAACTCTGAGGAGTCTAAAGCAGCTTAGACTCTAAGCTGTACCTGGAATTAAAACACAGAACTTTAGTGAAGTTCAGTGAAACACAGGACTCAGTGAAGGTTCTCTCAAACGCCAGTGAAAGCAAGCTCCTTCGACAGGGACCCAGAGAAGAACGGGCAATTGCATTCCAACCAACCACAGGGCATTTTTTATATTTCTAATAACATCACAGAAACAGCTGCAGATATTATTAAAATCCTTTACCCTCTGCTGTTGCCATAGAATTGCCCTCAACTATCCTGGATAAAAAAACAGGATTAGGCTTTCTGACCACTAGTTCATTGCTTCTTGAGTTCAGGATGAGAGAGTAAAGAAAGTATTTTCCAGGGATAAAAAGCAAGGTTTAGCTGTCCCCATTGCCTGGAAATACAGCCACAGACTAACATCCTACATACAATACATATACTTAGTTGTAGGTGAAAATCTATGTGAGCAGGAAAAATTTCCTGTGCTATTTTAAACCAGAGAGTAAGGTTATTAATGTAAAACGGCTTTTAACTGCCTAAAAGCTTGAGAAACACTGTAAATATTGGCCATGGCAGCAACTGTCAAAATAAGGCCACATTTGGATGGGCACCTGTGACAGGAGTAATGGCTTCCAGATCTTGGACCTGAGTGGTTTTAGTGAACACTCACATGCACAGTGATAACGCAAGACATTCACTTATGTACGGATCAAGAAACAGGAATATGATGTGATCTTTGCTATATTCAGTGGCTCCAGATTGTCTCAGAGTGCACTGCCTTCATTTGTTTATCAGAGAACCCTGGAGCCTTAGGCTGTCTTAAGCACTCAGAGACAGGAAATTCAAGGTTATTAGCCGGTAGGTGCCAGTGAACAGACAGGCTCTTCCAAGCGTGGTATAAACTTGAATTGGCATGAACCTCACGGAGGGTGATAGAATACATGTTAAGTGTTGAAAATTCTATGTAGCCCTTGACCTAGTTAGTTCGCCTCTGGGAACTGACCCAGTAAAACCCACTAGAAATGAAGATGAAGATTATCATCACCCTTTGGCCAAAAAAGATATTTACTGCCCTCGTTTTCTTTCCTTTGCTGTGATACACACCGCAAACAAATGGGACTTAAGAGAGGAAAGGGCTTATGTGGCTTCCATGGCATTATCACACTCTATTGTGGGAAGTTGGGGCAGGAATTCTAACAGACACAGAAGCAGAAACCATGGAGGAGCACTGCCCACTTGTTCACCCTCCGGAGCTTGCTCAACTTGCTCTTTTATACAACTCAGGACCACCTGCCAGGGGATGGCACTACTCACAGTGGACTAGGCCACCCTACATCAATCACATCTCCATAGACTTATCTATAGGCCAATCTGGTGGGGGCCGTTTTCTCAACTGAGGTTCCCTTTTCCCAGGTGACCTAGCTGGTGTCAAGTTGACAAAATGCAACTAGCATACTTACCAAAAATGGATCAGAGTAATGATTAGGAATACAAATTCAAGAATCAGACTCTGAGCCCTAGTGACAAGTTGGTGGTGGCTTTGGTCTTCTGTGCCTTGGCTCTCTCACCTGTAAGTCAGGGTCTCGGACTTTTAATCCTAGAGCTTGGAAGGCTGACGCAGGAAGAGGAGTTCTAGGCCATGGCAGCCTATCTAGTAGGTTCTAGGCTAGCCTGAGCTACCTATCAGGATCCTGTCTTAGAAGTGGGGTAAAGCATGGATTGGGCGTAGTGGGGCATACCTTTAATCCTTGTATGCAGAAGGTGAAGGCAAGGGATCCTCTGGGTTCAAGGTCAGCCTGGTCTACATAGTAAGACCCTATATAAAAAAGAAAGAAGACTGTGGGAAAGAAGACATGTCTCCAAAGTGTTGTGATACACTAAAAGGAGCAATCAGCAGAGGAAAGTGAGACCTTTCAGGAGAGAGAAGATACTTGTAACTGCACATCTGGCAAGGCTTTGGCATCTAGAATATGTCAGGAAAATATACTAAATGGCGATATAAAACCAATACATATGGGCAACAGACATTGCACAGAAGAAGGTACACAGATGGCTGACAGGCACATGAAAATGACTGCCTGACCTCATGAATCAAAAGCCCGTATGTAGCTGCCAAGAAGCTTATTGAGTAAAGGCACCTGCCCCTAAGCTGATGCCCTGAGCTCAGTCCTCAGAATCCCCATGTGACTCTCAAATGTTGTCCTCTGACCTTCGACTGTGTGCCTTGGCAGGTGTGCACGTATGCATTCATGCTTGCACACACAGTTACGCAGGCACGCACACCCCCCATGTGTTCTCTCTCTCTCTCTCTCTCTCTCTCTCTCTCTCTCTCTCTCTCTCTCTCTCTCTCTCTCTCTCTCTCTCACACACACACACACACACACACACACACACACACACACTCACCCTGAATGAAAAAAAATCCCACAATGAGCAATCACTCTAAACATGGAAAGATGGCTATTATTAAAAAGACTAAAAATAACAAGTGCTGGAAAGAATATGGAAAAAAGAACCCTTACAATTGTTGGTTCAATTGTGTGTAAAGGTTTCTCAAAACCCTTAAAAACAGAATTATTAGGGTCTGAAGAGACATCTTATCAGTTAAGAGCATTGGATGCTCTTCCAGAGGACCAGGGTTCAATTCCCAGCACACCCACATGGTGGCTCACAACCATCCGTAACTCCAGTCCCAGAGGACCAGGCATGTACATAGTATACAAACATACATGTATACAAACATACATATAGTCAAAATACCTACACACATAAAAAATTTAAACAAACAAAATCCAGAAATACCACATGGCATGTTAATTCCTCTACTAGTGTACAACTCAAGAAAATGAAACCTGTGCCTTTCCAGCAATAGAATTCAAAAGAAGGAAGCCTGTGGTGGAGAAAGACAGAAGAAGTAGGGAGCCCAGGCTAGCCCAGCACTAGACTAGTCTTTAGTAACTAAAGCAACTAGCAGCAAGTTGTAGACTCTCCAAGACAACATCTTAGGAGTCATGGTCTGGCTACATCTAAGCTGGCCTTGAACTCACAACCCTCCTCTTTGGATCTTCCAAGAGCTGGATTGCAGGTGTGTGTCTCTACTCGTGCCTTCCAAAGATACTGTTAACATCCAGGGTTATGACAAAGTTGGAGTTATAAAAGGCAGACATGAATTCTGAGTTTTCAGTTCATATATTGCAAAAAGAAAAAGTATGTGCAATTGAATATTGAGACTTTTTGAGAAACTTGTATTAATAGAGAGCAAGCTTCAAGAACATGAAAACACCGCAGGCGCTGGCCTTTGTGCTTCTGGCCACCTGGAGAACTTAGAGCAAGAGTCTCAACAGTTGTCTCCACACTCAGATGCAAAGCAGTGTTATCTACAGTAGCAATGAAAAGAGGCACTCCAACAGTGAGTAAAGTGAATGGAGACAGAACAGCATATAGTTGGACCATTAGTATTACAGAGGAAGACTTTCTGGCATCCCAAGTAAGATGAGTCAATCGCAAAGAGGCAAGTACGAGGGCCTAGGGAGATGGCTCAGTCAGTAAAGTGCCTACCATGTAAGCATGTAGCCTGAGCTCAATTCCAGTATCCATGTAAAAAGCTGGACCTGGGGCATATACCCATAATCTCAGCACTGAGGATTCAGAGACGAGAGGGTCCCTGAGACTCACTGGCCAGCCAGTCTAACTGTACTGTTGGGCCCCAATCACAGTGAGAGGCCCTGTTTCAAAACTTACGGTATGAAACAATAGAGGAAGACACCAGCATTGACCTCTGACCCCCCACAGACATGCACGTGTACATGCACCCTCATACGCATGTGCACACACAGAATGCCTTCACTTTCATGAAAGCCCGAAATAGGAAATAGATATGGAGTTATAGGGGCTGAAGGATGAAAGGAAAAGGAGTTGAGTGATGGGTACCAGCCATAACATCTAGAGTAGCGTCATTTGTTTCTGTAAGCTATGTGTGGGCACACATGGATAAACCACAGTAGGAAGTATATAAAGAACAGGATGTTGAACTTGAACACTGGGCACAGCACTTAGTGGGGCAGACTTCCAAGTGCCAACCGGAAATGGGCCAGAGTGGCCAGATTAAGAGTGAAGATTCGGACAGGATGGCCGAGTCGGCCATCTGCTTTTTGAGAATGGCATAGGATGCTCTCTAGTTCTTCAATGTCCTTCTTCAAGAACATTATCCTGGTCTTCAACGTCTGCCTCCTAAGTGCTGCGCCCACGCACGTGCCCAACCTTCAGTCTCGACATTCTTATCTTCACGCACTTTCTCCTGTGCTCTATCCAACCGGCACTCTAACGGAAACCCGTGGATGTGCACACACAGCTTACAGAAGCAAATGATGGAGCCATGCCATGCTATGCTAGAGGAATAAAATGTAAGGAGGCCAACTTCTCTAAGTGAGATAGAGATTGTTTGAATTGAGTGTCAAACACCCCATTCCCATGACAGCCTCTCAGTGGAAGACACAGAGGTCAGTATTTCCACACAAACCCTGTCAACATTTCTATTTGTCTATGAGACCACACTCACAAAGCACCTTAAGTGAGAATCCCTTTCCTATCTCACAATGAAGAGAAGAACATGAAAAACAACCTCATCTCTCCCAACGTCTCTAATTCTGTTCATGTGTTACCCCAAAGGCCCCAGACCCCAAATCAACAATACATTTGAGTGCCTCCATTCCTTTCTGCCTCATGATAAATTAATATGTTTCCATTTTTTTTTCCCCTGTGTGATACCCGGCCTTCAAGTGCTGTGGTCATGCAGGTCCTGATTCCTGATAATGAGACATTTCTCATGGCTCTGTAACAGACTCCCCTGCCTTCTCTGTATAGGAGCTCATCTGCAGAGCAGTGCCTTCCCTTTTCTTACTCACCCTTGTGGCCTCACCATAGTCCAGTCCAGCCTTCTGGGAAGCTGTTCATAGTTTCTCAGTCTCTAGTTCCCTGGTTGTCTAGTCCTCCAATTCAGTCCTCCAAGTTTGGTGAGAAGCTCCCCCATCGCCAGAAGACTCTGCTCTCATCCTCTTCCCTCCACACAGTCAGTGGCCACCTCTCCCTGCTCAAGATCCCCCATGATATGGACACTCCTGACTCCAAAGGCCGTTTCCCAGCTCCGATCCAAAAGCCAGTTCCAGTTCAGTGTGTTAAAACTAGCCCGCTCTTCCTCATGCATACCCGCAGGCAGCACGAGGGCGCGTAGGGAGGAAGGAGGCCACTAGCTCTAGAAACTCGAGCCCTAGTTCCTTCATCTCCAATTTGGTGAAAGGCAAGGCTCACTTTCTCAGGCCACAAAATTCAGACCCCGTAATTGGCCCTTCTGTCTCGCCTTCACACTTACCTACTCTTTTCTTGTGTGTACATGCTGTGCTGCACTTGTGAAAGTCACAGAACAACTTGGTTCTATCCTTCTACCACAAGGGTCCTAGGTATTGAACTCGGGGTATCAGAATTTGGCAACAGGTTCCTTTACCTGCTGAGCTACCTGGTACACCTGTTTCTCTTTTTATAATATGTCTACACTGTGTGCGTGAGGAAGCAGGGGAGTTTTTCCTCATGGGTCATCTTGTTCAGTGGGTTTCTTTTTCTTTTCTTTTCTTTTTCTTTTTCTTTTCTTTTTTTTTTTTTTTTTTTAAACAAGATCTCTCCCCTGGGGCCTGGGACTTACCAAGTAGCCAGATAGCTCAGGAGACTCAAATCTTAGTTCCTTCATCTCCAATTTGGTAAAAAGCAACCCTTGCTTTCTCAGGCAACAAATCTCAGACCCATCATCAGTTGTTCTGCCTCGGCTTCATACTTACTTACTCGTTTCTTGTGTGTACATGCTGTGCTGCACTTGTGAACGTCAAAGGACAACTTGTGGGCCTGCTGCTCTCTGTCTCCCCAGTGCTGGCATTACAAGCACATGTCATGTCCACTTTTCCACACATGCTCTGGGGTTCAACTCACATCCTCATACTTGCAAGGCAAGCACTTTACAGACTGAGCCATGGTCCTCTCCCAGCCCCATGCCTCTCCCACTCTTCACAACCAGACTATGGTCCTGCCTTACCAACTGCAATCACATGCAAACCAACCTTCTTCTCCCTTTAACCAACACAAGTGTCTCTGGGAGTCCGGTGGTCCTTCCACTGCTCTCGTCAGAGCCTTCCTGTGGTGCTCCACAGTACAGCATCCCCAGGTGACAGGATCAGGGCTGTGCCCTGTGGTGAGAGCATCATGATCACAGGTATAGAAATGAAAAGGAAAGTGAAGCTGTGGACCACGCGCACGTGTGCCACTGTCCAGCACCTGCTTGTCCTTCGTGCTAAGCATCTTTGTGTGACTTGCTCCTTACCCTGAGCACCCTTCCCTCCTCACCTGGCAGGATATAAGTCATCGAAATATCTAACTTAAATGCTGCATCTTTTTATGGTGTGTCAAGACCAAAGGGTTATCACTAGGAAAAAAAATACTAGTGCTGGGGTTAGATCAGTAGTAGAGTAGTTGCCTACCATGAGTGAAACCCTGGCTTTATAACAACAATTAAAGAAGAGGAGAAGGGTAGGGAAAGAAGGAGGAGGAAGAGGAGAAGAAAGAGGAGGAGGAGGAGGAAGCCGACTCAAGATTAAACACTAGCATCTTTCATATAAATTTCATTTTAACTGTGTGTGCATTTGTCAGGATCTAAAATGGATTTATAACTCAAGAACAGCTCTAGATTTACACACTACTTCAGAGGGTCTCGGAGCTTTGACACAGCATGCTTGTCCCTAGTAAACCCTGCTAACCCTCTGCCCCATCAGACCACATGGTCCTCCATGGAGGGAACTCTAGTTAGCGGCTCTATTTCTGAGGATCCAACAGACTAATGAGTTCTTGTTGAATTAATGAAGGAATGTATGGTAGGATCAATAAAATGCACCCTAGATTGTTGTGGGGGAGTGGGAGCTTGTAATGCGTGGTACTGGGGCAGAGCACAGGGTCACACTCCTGGCTGATGGCTCAGGACCCAGTCTGACTTGACTCTGAACTTCTATCTTGTCCTTTACACTGTCTTACCTTTAACAACCTCCCTAGCTTCATGGATCTCATCTTTCTCTACTGAGCATCCTGGCTATTTTATTAATGACCTGTGTGGGCTCTGAGTGAAGCCCCATATCTCAACCATGTGCCATAGTATTAGTTTAGGTCTGGCTATTTCTACCACAACCACGGACACTGAGGGATAAGCTATGTCTGTAGCTTAGAAACTCTAAAACTGTTTAATGTGTTGGAACAGCCTATGGGAAATTCCATTTGCTTATTTTAACTTGGAATCAAAAATAGAATGGCCGCTCTCTTCTGCCATAGGACTGCGTTTTGCTTATTGGTTTTTCTCTATCATTCATACCATGCTACGTGTTTGCTGCTTTGTATCTGTTTCCCCTACTAGAATATGATCCCCGAAACAACAGAAATGACAAGTTATAAATAGATTATTATCTCAGTCTTTGTATCCTTAAGTCTGAGCTTGCCCTAGCCTACTACAGAATTAAGAATCTTTCTTTCCTCGTGAGAGAGAGAAAAGGCAGTCAAGGCTTGGCTGCCCCAAACCAACCCTAAGAAGTCTTTGTTTTGTGAACCTTGAACCTTCAGATAGCACAAGAGAGAGTCTCCTATGGGAAAGCACGAAGGGCGCAGAGTTCCACAGTGTGAAGAGGACCCATTTCCATGAGGTAGCGCTGTTTCCCATTTATCTAGATAGCTGTCAAGAACTCTGAGGTGTGACATTAAATTACAAATGACACTTAAGATAACCACACAAAACATGAGCAAGGTCGCCTGTGCCTTCCAATCCTGCCCCTACCGAATTCTTAAGTGATGTTACATATCATCATAGTCCTTCAGCAGTTAAGAGCACTGTCTGCTCTTCCAGAGGTCCTGAGTTCAATTCCCAGCAACCACATGGTGGCTTACAACCATCTGTAATGTGATCTGATGCCCTCTTCTGGCCTGCAGGTATACATGTAGATAGAGTGCTCATATACATAAAATAAATAAATAAATATTTTTTAAAAAGGAAAGAAAGAAATACTAAATGTAGGCTCAGCTTTAGTATTCTATCAGCAACAGATGGAATGATTTGAAAATAAAATAGTGCTTATACTATCTCTCTGAGAGAGAGCTTTCCAAGAAAAGAATGCAAGTAAGCTGTAAATGGATATGTTTAATCATGTGCCGTAGTAGTTAGTTAATCTACTAGAAAATTAAATGACAACAATTATGGAAACATTAAGCTGCAAATATTTACCATGCTGCTTAAACTATTTATCAAGCTCTCTGGTAAATCCTGTGGGAGTCTCTGCTTTTTAATCTAGGGCAGTGTTTCTCAGCCTTCCTAATTCTGTGACCCTTTAATATAGTTCCTCACGCTGTGGTGACCCCCCCCCCCATGCCGATCATAAGATTATTTTTGTTGCTACTTCATAACTGTAATTTGCTACTGCTATGGATTGAACTGTAAATACCTGTTCTGCAGGATTGACCCCAAGTTGAGAAACATTGATCTGGTATGAGATGCATTTTGGACTTCCATGTCATGAACTGACTTCCTTGAAAATCTTACAATGTTTAGACCATTTAAGTCAGTTGTACAATCTGGCTGACTTAGCCAAATTTATCAGTGCTAACCAAAATTTAATACATTTGCATTTACATATGGCTGCTAGTGGAGCTGACCGAGCTCACTGTAATGTGTTTAAGCAATGAGACAATTAGCATTAGAATGATGCAATTGATTGGAAAAGGAAGTGGCATTTGGCGACTAGCCCTATAGGGTTTAAGCAAAAATGTTGTGAGGACACTCAGGGGCTGGGGAGATGGTAAGCAAGCAAAGGGACCTGAGTTTGGATTCCAGTGACAAAGTAAAGAACTGTGTGTGGCCACACAGCGGCACCCTGAGGGTGGGGAAAGCCGGCGGTAGCTGTAGCTCCTGGGTCAGTGAGAAACCTTCTTGCAAAGAAACAGCGCAGAGAATGATTGATAGCCCCAGACACACAACACGCTCCTCTGGCCTTTGCACACACATGTACAGGCATAGGCGTGTGCATGCACATACACCATTCTCACACACACGTATGCACAATAAAAAGGATAATGGCTGTCTGTCCTTTTAAATTAATCTAAAGCCTAAAATAATTCCTGATGTCTTCCTTCAGACTGTAGACGCACTCCTTCGGTAATCTTCGATGACTTCACCTTCCAAGTGCAGAGCTGGTATGTGAACTTTCCAGGTTCCCGCAAGCCCAGTCCACACTTCACCATGTAGCCTTTCCCATTCTATTTGTCCCTCTGACAAGTTTTCTCATGGCCACAAAAGCAATCGTCTTAATATTGACATCAGTGAAACAGAACATGGAGCTCTGGATGGATACCTTGCCACACACTCACTAGCCAGCAGTAATTCAGACAAGTACCATTTCTAGTAATTAGCTAAAAGGTCTCATCCCCTGAGAAAATACAAACTCAGACTCTGTGACACAAACAGAGAGAACTGAGAAATGCCACACTGGAGACCCTGCACCTAGCAGTGTCACATAATCAGAAAGAGAACTCCTGGTGCCTCAGCTTACTTGGAAGGAAAGTCCAACCAGGTCCCAGACTTTCTGAGGAAGTTACCTAGAAGAGTGGATTCCCAACCTTGGATCTCTCAAGGGCCTAGCACAACCATGTGGCCTTTGGGAGAAGGGAGATGGCAGTTTGATCTGACAGACACCATTCATGGGCCCCCTACTCAGTATGGAGCAAGCAGATGGAAATCCTAGCTCTCCACTTCCACCAAGGAAGAAAGACTCCACATTTGTCCAGTGCCCAGAGTCTTCAAGGCTATTGTGACCATAGTCACTGTCAGAATTAAAGATTTCTATGAGAATTGTCATCGACCGGAGATGAGAGTCACGTGGGTGTGAGCTTCTAAGCATTTCTGTGGATGGAAGCCTTGGTTATATTAGTTGAGGTGTGATGATTCACCTGCTGTATCTAGTACCATTCCCTGATGGGGAGCCTGTCCTGTAGGGTGTGAGCTAAGCAGCAACATACATTGGTGCCTCTCTGTAATGTAACGTAGTAGACGCAATGTAACCAACTCACGGCCCTGCTGCAAGTCCCCCTCTATGATCAGCTGTAGCCTAGAACTGTGAGGTAAAATACACCTTTTCCTCCTCAAGTTACTTCTGTCAGGGTATCTCATCGCAACAACAGGAAAAGAAACAACATCCTGACACAAGGAACCGGCATCTGTGTCTGAGAGGCCAGTCCATCTCAGTGTAGCCATGCAGAGGAGAGTGGAGATGGCAGCCTAGGCTGGCACACACCACAGCTTTCCCTTCAGCTCAGAACAGAGTAACTAGACTAAGACCACAGCTCCCTGTATCTCCAGCCAGGTTAAATGTTAGTGAAAGCTCCAGAAACCTCTGGCCAGACTCCTTTACAAGCTCAGTCCAGGAAGATGAGGAAAGATGTCTGCTTTACCTAACAGGAAGTGATCAATGCAGAATCAAGAAAGGGATTTAAGTAAAGATGTTTTTTTTTTAAACCAGGAAAGATAACATTTCTGAGGCCAATTATGGTGGCTTGAATCAGAATGGCCTTCATGGGCTAATTAAACACATTCTGCTTGAAAATGTTCTCTCTCTCTCTCTCTCTCTCTCTCTCTCTCTCTCCATCTCCTCTCTCTCTCTCTCTCTCTCTCTCTGTGTGTGTGTGTGTGTGTGTGTGTGTGTGTATGTGTGTGTGTATGTGTGTATGTGTCTGTCTGTCTGTCTCTCTCTCTCTCTCTGACTCTCTGTGTCTCTGTCTGTCTCTTTCTCTCTCTCTGTCTCTCTCTCTGTGTATGTGTGTATGTGTCTGTCTGTCTCTCTCTATCACTACCTCTCTCTGTCTCTGTCTCTCTCTCTCTCCTCTTTCTCTGTGTATGTGTGTGTGTATGTGTGTATGTGTCTGTCTGTCTGTCTCTATCTCTACCTCTCTCTCTCTCTCTGTCTCTCTCTGTCTCTGTCTCTGTCTCTCTCTCTCTCCTCTCTCTCTGTGTATGTGTGTGTGTATGTGTGTATGTGTCTGTCTGTTTCTCTCTATCTCTATCTCTCTCTGTCTCTGACTCTCTGTGTCTCTGTCTCTGTCTCTGTCTCTCTCTGTCTCTGTCTCTCTGTGTCTCTGCCTCTGTCTCTGTCTCCTCTCTGTCTCTCTCTCTCTCTCTCTCTCTCTCTCCTCTCTCTCCTCTCTCTCTCTCTCTCTCTGTGTGTGTGTGTGTGTGTGTGTGTGTGTGTGTGTGTGTGTGTGCTCTTAACTACTGCTCCAGTGCCAGGCCTACCTGCTGTCATGCTGCCTGACATAATGGTCATGGATCCTAACCCTCTGAAACCACAAGTCCCAAATAAACCCTTTCTTCTACAAGTTGCCTTGGCTATGGTGTAGTTTCAAAGCAATAGAAAACAACTAAGATACCAACCAACCTTTATAAAATATATAATTTACCTGACCAGAATAGCAGGTTCTAGTGGGATTTGAGGCCAACTCCACAGGAGGGAATTCATACCTAGTGCTGTTCACCATCAAAACCCATGGCAAGAGAGGCCATGGGCTCTAGTTGTAAAGCTCCTTCTGTTGCTTTACCAAATAGGCATGTGGTAGCTACCAAACTCCCTCCTAAACCCTTTTGTTTCTACCCATAGGCTGCTGTCAATCTTGGCGAGAGAAGTGTCTTTTTGCAGTGGGCAGCAGTTAATGCAGAGAGACTCAGGACTAGCCAAAGTGTTGACAATAAAGGACAGTAAGTGTGCAACCCTGAGTGAGATATCTGCAGTTCCTCCTTCAAAACTCAGGGAACATTGTGGAAGCAGTGTCAAAGAACATCAGAGGAGGGGCAGACCGTTAGTGAGCTGTCTTCTGAGTAAGACGTGCCCATTGCCCTCGGGGCTCTAGCCACTGTGGTTACTTACTCAAGACCCACACAAGACAGAGCCCATCAACATTACATCCCTGGGTGCAGAGAGACCCACAAGGCCCAGGCTGTCCTTGATGCTTCATAAGCAAGAAATAGTTGCTGGGAAGTGGCGAGACATCTTTTTCAGTCATGTAGCCATGGGTAAGATGCCAATGCTCTGTAAAAAATATTCCTCGCCCATGTTCCTGCAAGTAATTAAGCTCACTGGGTCACTGCCCCCCTGCCCCCAAAAGGCATGCAAGTAGCAGGAAGACTAGTTGAGAAAAGAAATAGGATCAGCATTAGTGAGAAGAGGACAAGAGGGCAAGGGAGTGAATGTGATTTAAAAAACACATGAGTGAAAACATAATGAAACCCATTACTGAGTATAACACATGCTAATAAAAACTCACAAACGTGTTGGCTGCTATCAAGAAAAGAAAGCAAAAGCTTCTCAACAAAGACCAAAAAAAAAAAAAAGTTATTTTTCAGGCACAGAGATCATATAGTTGAAGAACACAGTAACAAAACTGAACACTCCACTAGAGAGGTTTGGCAACAGCCTGGATCAAACCAAAGGCAGAATCGAAGTCAAAGACAAGGGGCTGTGATGATGGCTGGAGAAGCGAGCACTTTAAAGGATGGAGACAATGCATCCTGGCCTGCACTGTGACAATATTCAGATCTAGAACTTAGGAGAAGTAATGAGCTCAGAGTGTGCTGTGTCCTCTCTGAAGTTAGTGCCCTGACAAGAGAGCACTCTTGTACAAGTCCCGCACATGGGCACATGGCAAGCTGATGGGCATCCATGAACCACAAAGCAGGTACCAAATAAACTACGCATTTACCTTGGACTTCTCAGCCTATGAAATGTTGCCATAGCAACAAAAGCAGCTAAGTAGCTAAGAGCTTAGGGGTGATGTGAGAATGTGGAAAGGAAAGAAAGAACCAAAAATGGATGAAATCTGAGGAAGTGAATATCCCCAAACCAGTATGTAAGAAAAACTTAACGTGTTCACATTTAGAGCAGGGGATGCGGAGCGGTCAGTAAAGTGCTTGGTGTACAAGTGCAAGGACCTGAGTTCAAACCTCGGAACTTGTACAGAAAGCTTGCTGTGGTGTCCCACAATTCTGGTCTCAGTACTGGGGAGATGGAGACAGGAGGATCCATGGAGCTGGCCAGCCACACCAGCCTGCTAGGTAAGTTCCTGGTCCCGGTGAGAAACCCTGTCTCAAAAAGCAAAGTGTATGGTATCTAAGGATCAAAACCAATGGTGACATCTGGCCTCCAAACACACACACACACACACACACACACACACACACACACACACACACACACACACACACACACACATACACACTGCCTGGGGCTTGAAGGAGAAGAATGAAAGCTCCTCAACAAAAGGCCTGGACTCACATCCCATCAGACAAATGCGGCTCAGCTCCACCACACTTCACATATAGAAAATAATGCTATGTAGTATATCCAGACACTTAAGGAGATGAATTTCATGTTACATTTTCACCACAATAAATGTTTAAAATACAATTAAAGGCTATAATTGGTTGTTAGTATTGATTGTTAACTTGACTGGGCCTAGGATCCCCTAGGCATGACTATGAGCGTTCCAGAGAGGTATGCCTGAGGAGGAAAAATTCACCCTCGCTGTGGGTGGCACCATGCCATGGGCTGGGGTCCTAGACTGAATGAAAAGGAAGTGAGCTGTGCGCCAGCGTGCATCTCTCTGTGTTGGGACTATGGACATAGTGTCACTGTCTGCCTTCCACTCCTGTTGTCATGTCTTCCCCCACCACAGTGGCCTATGTGCTTCCAGTGTGAGGCACAGTAAACTTTCTTCCCTTGGGTTGCTTTTGTCTGGGATTGTGTCACAGCAACAAGACAAATGACACATATAGAAGTGGAAGCAAAAGTTTTCCTTAAAATTCCATGGAGAGGTGGCCATGAGGCCAGGACAGGAGGAGAAGGTCACCAGGGCATGAGGCAGTCCCCATAGGGAGTCACGATGAGAACAGAGGTAGGACACAGCCAGCCAGGGCAAGACTAGAGGACAGGTGCTTTCCCAAGCGGCCTTGTACCGGACAGAATGGGATTAAGTGGCAAAAAGAGGAGAAGAGAGATGAAGACAAAAATGAAGGTGACAGTGATGCACCTATAAACTCAAGGACCCCAGGGCAGCTCCCCAAAACTACAAAAGGCAGAGAATGAGTTCTTCCCTCTAGCCTCCAAAAGCAACATCTCCTGGCCAAATGTGGGGCTCATAACTGTGAGGCAATGTATCTTGGTTGCTTAAAAGTCACTGGTTTTATGGTAATTTGATATCGCTAAAAATTAATCTTAATTATCTATTTTTACTTAAACCACAACCCACAAAGCATAGTCATTTCAACACAATACTGAGGTAAAACACTGTGAGTAAGATGGTGAGACTGCTCGGCAGAGGGGGAAAGGCCCTTGCTGCCAAGCCCGACGGCCTGAGTTTGATCTTCGGAACTCATGTGGGGAAAGGAGCGAGCTGACGCCTGCAAATCATCTTCTGACCTCCACATGCATGCCGCGGCACAATGGCCTGTTCTACCTCATGTATTAAGTAAATAAAAATTTAACTATAAACTTAAAAAAAAAAATCTCAGTGACTCTCTTGATATTCCACTGCTTTCCCTGCTCACGGCTGGGGAATTCCATAGCTTAAGGTCGAAGTAGTTCACAGAAGATGACACACCTAGAAACTCGAGAGCGGAGGTGTGAGCAAGGTGAGGTGATCTCGGATGCTCATCTTAGATGCTTATGTCTAAGCATATCAAGTGACAGCCTGTGAGACATGGCTCAGCAAGTAATAGCACATGCTGCCGGATGAGCTGAGTGCAAGCCAGAGGACCCACATGGTACAAGGAGAAATCCAGCTCCCTCAAGTTGTCCTCTGATCTCCACACATGCTCAGCAGCATATGTGTGCACACACACACGCACGCACTCACATACACACACACGGGGGGGGCAGGCAGACAGACAGACAGACAGAGACACATAGAGAGAAAGAGAGACAGAAATAGACATACACATAGAAAGAGAGGGAGGAGGGAGGGAGGAAGGGAAAGAGAGAAAGAGAATAAACAAATGCAATTTTTAAAAAATTTAAGTCATTCGTAGAGGAGGAAAAAATTCTATAGTGTATTGAGCACAAAATGGATATTGAAAGTAACTGTCAGGCCTTGTCACAAGGGACAGTCACATTTCTCCTCATTTGAAAATCTAAATAATAAGGCTGACATTTTACCAGGCAGAAGCCTGTCACTTGGTGCCTTCTTGTCAGTTGTGAAGGGAATGGGGTGCTCAGTAAGATACCTGCTGGCTAAGAGAAAATCAGTTTTCTCCAATGGAGTCTCTATACTCCAGGGCAGGCCCCATGTCCAGGAGGATTGGCCAACTCAAAAAGAATTTCATGAGTTTGTCTTTGTGTGTGGCAGGGGGAGGGAGAGGGGCTTTTGTTTTGTCATGGCTTTTTTTTTTTTTTTTTTTTTTTTCCCTTATTGGGTTTTCATTTGTTTTGATTTTCATTTTCTGTTTTTGGATTCTTGTTTATTTGCTTTTACTTTTTGAGAGGAAGAAAAGGAACTTGAAGGTGGGTGGGGAGGAGGGTGGGGAGGGGCTAGGGGAGGGGAAAACATGATCAAGATATAGTTTATGAAAAAAGCTAAATTAAAGAGACAAATAGAGATGATTAACGCAGGTATCAGTGATAAGGAGAATAAGAAGTAAAACAAGGTGAAATCACACATATTGACAAAAACAGTTTATCACCCAAACAACATGGCACACATGGGAAGAAGTGGCACTTTGTTCCCTACAGCTGTGGCTGTGGCATAAAAGTATTAGATTTAAAGGCTTAGACAACAGAAATCAGGCCCTATGGCTCTGGAGCCCAGAACTCTGCAGTCGGTACCACTGGTCACAAACAAGGTCCTGGCTTGGCATCACCGCTCCCCTCCAGAGATTGCAGAGAACAGTCCCCTGCCTCGCTTAGCCTCCAATGCTTGGAGCTACCAGCACTCCTTGACCTGAGGCCACCTCACTCCAGACTTCAGGCCTCACTGTGCCTCACTTCACATCACCTTCCCATGTGTGCACTCCCTCTGGCCTCCTATAAGGAGAAACACGCTATTCAAGGCTAGTGCTCCATCTCAAGATCCTTAGTCAAATTCATGGAGATGGTTTTTCCACATAAGTGTTTGAACAGGCTCTATTAGAGAACGTTTGTGTGCACTGTGTATTCAGGTGCTGGTTTCTGTGCCAGAGATCTTGTTGCAGCCCCAACATGGGCATTGTCATTTCTATGAAGAATCTCCTGTACCAATACTGTGTAAACAATGCTCCTCAGTGACCTCTGATTTGTTAATAAAGAAGGTGAGGAAACAGTAGCCTTGACTTCCATTCCCAGTCGGGGAGTCTCTGGTAGACAGAGAAAAGAAGTCACCATGAGGAACACTAGGAGGAGTTCACCATGAGGATGGCAGAAGGCCAAGGCAAGACAGAAGGCCATGGCAAGTAAATGGCACATGGCTAGGGAGTAGCCAGACTAGCCTAATTGGATTAGATAGATGAATATATGTCCAGTTATAGTGCTTAAAACTTGTTGAATAAACCTAATAGGTCTCTATGTCAATTATTTGGGAGCTAAAGTAGGTATTAGCAAAGGCCAATACTAATACCATAATTCAACACGGCTCCACAAATTAGTACTTAGTACTTAGCACTTGGACAACAGCCTGTTCCAAGCAGCAATGGCTTTGCTGGCAGAAAAGGTCCAGGCTCAGTACAGACCGAGAAGCCTCTGCATACCAGATGTCACAAAGACAAGTGAAAGTCAGCTCAAGTCAGCTCACAGAGAAGAGTCTCTTTAGGACCCGAAGACCAATCACCCCTCTCTAAACATGTTTCTTTATGTTTTAATGAACTAGTTGAAAGTGTAAGCCAGGGCAATTAGTTTTATGCATTAAAGTTTTGCTCAAGTCAATTCTGCTGCAAATCTCACCTAATTTAATTTACCCCACAGCCTCAGTCAATTTTGAATAATTCTTTCTTGTGTTTCAAAATTCGAAAGGAAAGTGTCAATCCAATAGTACACGTGCAGGAGAAAAGAGGGAGGGAAGGATGGAGGGAGGGAGGGAGAGAGAGAGAGAGAGAGAGAGAGAGAGAGAGAGAGAGAGAGAGAGAGAGAGAGAGCCTCCTTCCATCCCAGGGAGAGACTATGATGGACAGGCTTGGGTTGCTGTAGGAAGAATCCTTAAACAAAGGAGATGAACAGGAGGAGGAGGAACAGATAGATGAAAATCTCACTGCCCTCTACTGCAGCCCACACACCTGTGGTCATGCCTCCACATGCACCTCCATATAACACAGAACAGCATTCGCTCTACCCATAAGAAAAGCCAGTCAGAGAGGTAGGTGACTGACTTACCTCTAGGATGATGGCATCTCTCTTCTAATCCTGTGAAAGCTCAGATCTAATTGAATGTCCTGGTCCCAGATCATAGTTCTGCTTTTCTTCTAGTCCTAGGGATGGATTCTAGACTCTCAGACATGCTAGGCAAGCACTCAACCACTGAGCTATAGCTCCCTCCCTGCCATTTTTTTCACTCATTATTTTGTGACAGGATTTCACCAAATTGCCCAGGATGGCCTCAAATCTGAAAGCTTCCTGCCTCAGTTCCTCTAGTCCAGTGGTTCCCAACCTTCCTAAGGCCGCGACCCTTTAATACAACTCCCCATGTTGTGGTGACCTCCAACCATAAAATGATCTCATTGCTGCTTCATAACTATAATTTCACTACTGTTATGAATTGTAATATAAATGTCTGATATGGGACCCCCCCCCAAAGGGGTTGCACCCCACAGGTTGATAATAGCTGCTATAGGACTAGAGAGATGGCTCATCCGTTAAAGGCTAAGATCACAACCAAAAATATATGAGAATAGCTGCTTTAGTAGTTGGTATGACAGGCCTAAATGCAGAGGCTGTTTGTAGGACTGCATCTCAAGAGCTTGGTTAAAGGTTGCCTCCTTGTGTCTGTCTCCTGAATATATAAACAGGGGGACAGAGGGCCCCATTTCTCCTCTGACCTCTACATGTTTGTCATGGTGTGCATACACACATGCATGCCCATACTCATAATGAATGAGTAATGAATGTGATGGAAAATTAAATAGACAGATTTCAAAGGTGGTGGCAGCCAGTGTGTACAATATCTGAGTGGCAAAAGAGCAAAGACTGAAGATTGAATGAGTGACCTGGCAGCTGACTACAAAACACCTACAGCTATGTTTCCAGATGGGAGGGGGCATTCTGGGAGCTAGGGAGGCACAGTTACACCCAACCACCCACTGATCCCCAGGTCCAGCAGTCATGCATGGTCCTGGGCTCTCAGTGCCCAATGCTCTCCACCTACTCAAGCACAGGTCCTCAGTTCCGGGGGCGTACTACTCCAGCACCTGGAAACCAAGGACAGGGTTCTAGCCGCAGGAGTGAAGTGTCTGCTCAGCAAGCTAGCGATTGAGTAGCTGACCCGAAACACCAGCACCTGTTCTTATTGCTCTGGAGAGAGGAGAGGATCCTGGCTGCCAGACATGCACGCTACCACCTTGGACTTCCCGACTACTCCCACCATCCTGAAGATGACTCTAGACTCCAGAGATGTGCAAATCCAACCTTTGGTTCATGGATCTACTACTTGTCTTGAGGAGACCAGCAGGACCTCACTGGATCACAAAGGCCTGAGAAAGCCAGCAGGTTCAAGGAACAAACAGCCAATGACACAGACAACCAGATGGCAAAAGACCAGCATAAGATCACAATCAGTAAAAACCAGGGCTATATAGCTCCACCAGAAACTCTAGCAAACACCAGATGTTCTAATGAAGATGAAATACAGAAAAGTAACCTTGAGTCTATGTTAATGAAGCTGTTAGAAGAATTTAAAGAGGAAACAAATAAATGCCTCAAAGACATACTGGAATATACAACTAAACAAATGGAGCTCTTTAAAGACATACAGGAAAATATGATCAAACAGCTGAAGGAAATGAACAAAATGTTTCAAGACTTGAAAATGGAAATAGAATCAATAAAGAAAACACAAACCAAAGAAATCCTGGAGATGGAAGATTAGAGAACAGGAAACACAGAAGTAAACATCACCAACAAAATATAAGAGATGGAGGAGAGAATCTCAGGCATAGAAAATACAATTAAAGAAATCAATATATACGTCATGGAAAATATTAAGTCAAAAAAATCCTTGACACAAAACATCCAAGAAATCAAGAACACCATGAAAAGATGAAATCTAAGAATAATAAGGGTAAAAGAAAGAGAATATTCTAGTCTACAAGGAACAGAAAATTATTTTCAAGAAAATCACAGAAGAAAATTTCCCCAACCTAAAGAAAGAAATGCCAATAAACATAAAAGCATCTTTCAGAACACCAAATAGGCTAGAACAGAAAAGAAATTCCTTTTGCCACATAATAATCAAGATAATAAATCTATAGAACAAAGAAAAATATTGAAAGTGTCAAAAAAGGCTAAGTAACATATAAAGACAGACCTATCAGAATCACACCTGACTTCTCAACAGAAACTATGAAAGCCAGAAGGCTCTAGGCAGATGTCATGCAGACCCTAAAAGACTACATATGTCATCCCAGACTATACACTCAGCATAGAGTCAATCACCATAGAGACAGGAACAAGTTATTCCATGGCAAAACCAAATTTTAACTATCTATACACAAACCCAAGCCTGCAGAAGATACTAGAAGGAAAACTCCAAACCAATGAGGCCAACTACACCCAAGAAAACACAAGGTATAGATAACCAAGATCTGGCTCTTTAAGAAAATCAACAAGATAGACACATCTTTGCCAAACTAACTAAAAGAGAGAGAGACAGTATATAAATGAACAAAATCTGAAATGAAAAGGGGGACATAACAACAGACACTGAGGAAATCCAAAGAATAATTACTTCAAAAGTTTGTATTACACAAAATTGGAAAGTCTAATGGATGATTTTCTTGATAGATTTCACCTACAAAAATTAAATCAAGATCAGATAAAACAGTTTAGACAGCCCTATAACCCGTGTAAAAAAATAAAAACAGTCTTCAAAAGTCTCCCAAGCAAAAAAAAAGCCCAGGGCCAGATGGTTTCAGCATAGAATTTTACCAGACTTTCAAAGAAGAGATAATACCAATACTCCTCAAACTATTCCACAAAATAGAAACATAAGGAACATTGCCAAACTCATTCTATGAAGCAGCAGTCACCCTGATACCTAAACCACACAAAGACTCAACAAAGACAGAGAATTTTAAGCCAATTTCATTCATGAACATTGATGTAAAAATACTCAATAAAAGACTTGCAAAACAAATCCAAGAACGTATCAAATACATCATTCACCATGATCAAGTAGGCTTCATCTCAGGGATGCAGGGATGGTTCAACATATGAAAAGCCATCAGTGTAATTCACTATATAAACAAACTGAAAGAAAAAAAAATCACATGATCATCTCATTAGATAAAGAAAACTCTTATGATAAAATTCAACACTTCTTAATGATAAAGGTCTTAGAGATATCAGGGATACAAGACCCATACTTAAAGGCTATATACAGCAAGCCAATAGCCAAAATCAAATTAAATGGAGAAAAACTCCAAAGCAATTCCACTAAAATCAGGGACAAGACAAGGCTGCCCATTCTATCCATATCTCTTAAATATAGTCCTAGAAGTTCCAGCTAGAGCAATAAGACAGCAAAAGGAGATCAAGGGGATCCACATTGGAAAGGAAGAAGTCAAACTATTGCTATTCACAGATGATATGATAGTATACGTAAGTGACCCCCAAAATTCCACCAGAGAACTCCTACAGCTGATAACACTTTCAGCAAAGTGGTTGGATACAGGATTAATTAAAAAAAAATAGTAGCCTTCCTGTATTCAAATAACAACCAGGCATGGTGGTGCATGCCCAGCACTTGGGAGGCAGAGACAGGTGGATCTCTGTGAGTTAGGGGCCAGCCTGGTCTACAAAGTGAGGCCAGGATAGCCAAGGCTACACAGAGAAACCCTGCCTCAAAAAAATAGCCTTCCTATATACAAATAACAAACAGGCTGAGAAAGAAATTAGGTAAACTATACCCTCCATAATAGCCACAAATAATATAAAGTATCTTGGTGTAACTCTAACCAAGCAAATCAAAGACCTATATGACAAGAACCTCAAGTCTCCCTCAACTTAAGGCCTTAACTGTGCTCACAAGGTTATTTTTAATTTATTGGCATAGAAATTTGTATATTGATGCAAAATAAGTTTAATTTTGATACATTGATATAGAATTCAAATTTAAGAGTGTTCTGCACAACATTATATACATTTCTACTCTAATATGATGTATTATACCCATACCACTCAAGTAGAATACAAGGTTTACCTTCAATACTTTGAAAATCTACTGCAGGCTATTTAGGATAAGTAAGTTAGACAAGTTAATTGTCAACTGATCAATCACGCTCATTTCAATTACTAGTCTATTTATATCACAAGACTATACAGACAGGTATGACTTTATAGACAGATATGGTAAAATAGTTAGATAAGGTCTTCAAAAACCTGAATCCTACAGAATATGGCATTTAAAGATGTTTATATTGTTTTAATGATTCTTTGACAACAAGACAAGTTAACTCCTGGCAACACTCAGCCTACCTCAAAGATGATGATGAGCATCAATGAACCTCTTTATGGAGATGGTATCAAATATGGCAAACAAGCCACTGGGTAAAATGTCCCTCAGTTGAAGAATGGATGAAGAAACTGTGGTACATTTACACTATGGAATACTACTCAGCTATTAAAAACAAGGAAATCCCGAAATTTGTAAACAAATAGATTGAACTAGAAGTGATCATAATGAGTGAGTTCACCCACAAGCAGAAAGACTCACATGGTACATACTCACTTATAATTGGGCACTAGCCCAAAAGACATGTCCCACGAAAGTCTGCACTTACCAGGAGATTGGGATACATGTGAGGACATCCTACTGAGACTCTAGGTAAGAGAAATATAGGAGATGGGGAAATAGAAGGAGCCAGAGGGTCCTAGAAACCTACAAGAAGAGCTTTGTGATGGGTGGATCGGGGCCCAGGGGGGTCTGCTCAAACTATTGCACTAACCAAGAACAATACAATAGTAAACATCAAACCCCTTCTCTGATCTCCCCAATGGACAGGACACTCTCCACAGTTATGTGGAGAGCAGGGACTGACTCTGCAATGAACTCTGGTGCCCCACATTTGACCACCTCCCCTTGGTGGGGAGGCCTGGTGGCACTCAAAGAAAGAATAAGCAGGCTACCAAGATGAGACTTGATAGCCTATGACCATATAGTGGGGGAGGAGATCCCCCTCAGTCTTAGACCTAGGAGAGGGGAATAGGGTGAAAGTAGGAGGGAGGGAGAAATGGGAGGATACAAGTGACGGGAAAACAATTGAGTTGTAATCTGAATAAGTTAATAAAATTACAATTAAAAATTTAAAAAAGTTCTCATTTCAACCATTGACAAAATTCTGCCTAAAACTTGGCAAGCTTGAATGCAGGCAGGGTCGGTGCCCAAACTCTACAAAGACAGGGTAAGCAAGTCCTTAATAGTTCCTGCCTCACAAATATGTCAGCCAGATATACTGAGCCAGAAGGATGAAGATGATGCTCCAACATTTTATAGAGTTATGGGTGACTCTCCAGGCAGCAAACTGTCTCTGTTGGTTTTTTTGTTTTTGTATTTGTTTTTGTTTTTTTGTTTTTTAATTTGGAAACTGCTAA
Organism: Acomys russatus; assembly: GCF_903995435.1. Taxonomy (NCBI): domain Eukaryota; kingdom Metazoa; phylum Chordata; class Mammalia; order Rodentia; family Muridae; genus Acomys; species Acomys russatus. The sequence continues at coordinate 13,516,335 of NC_067151.1, read as the reverse complement.
TTTGCATTTCTTGTTTTCTCGGGTAATTAATTTTACTCCTTCTCAAGTCTCTGATGGGGTTGAAGACCAAATAGTTTAGTTTCACAATTAAGCTTAGTTGTCTAGAGGTTAAGATATTTTTAGGTCTAGATAGATGTTTTAAGAGATGAGGTATGATAGAAATCGAGCTACATTCAGAATTTTAGACTAGCCGAGATAGGAAAATATATTCTTCAAGGCTGCCAAATACAAACAGCCAAAATACTATGAATGTAACATGTATATGATTCCTGATTTTTCTGTGGTTCTTCTTGCTGTATGTAGTTTATTTCATGTATGTGTAATAATATAAATGTATATGAAAAAAAGAAATAGTAATTTTTTAAAAAAGAACTTCAAGTCTCTGAAGAAAGAAATTGAAAAAGATACCAGAAGATGGAAAGATGTCTCATGGATCAGTAGGAGTAGCATAGTAAAAATGGCCATCTTACCAAAAGCAATCTACAAATTCAATGCAATCCCCATCAAAATACTGACACAATTTTTACAGACCTTGGAAGAACAATTCTAAACTTCATATGAAAAAACACAAAACCCAGAATACCTAAAACAGTCCTATACAATAAAAGAACTTCTGAGGTATCTTCTCCTGTGACTTCAAGCTATACTACAGAGTAGTATTTATAAAACTGAATGGTACTGTCATAGAAATAGGTTGATTGATCAATGGAATCAAATCAAAGACGCAGAAATAAACCCACACACCTATAGACACTTGATTTTTCACGAAGGAGCCAAAACCATACAACAGGAAAACAAAAACAAAAACAAAAGCCAGCATTTTCAGCAAATGGGGGTAGTCTAACTGAATGTCTACTTGTAGAAAATGCAAATAGATCCATATTTATCATCCTGCATAAAACTCAGGTCCAAGTAGATCAAAGACTTCAACATTAAATAAGACACACTAAATCTATTAGAAAAGAAAATGGGGAAGAGCTTTGAACTCATTAGCACAGGAAACAGCTTCTTGAACAGAACATCAACAGCTCAGGCTCTAAGACCAATAAGTAATAAATGGGACCTCAATAGGGAGAAATAGGGAGGGAGGGGGGAACAGGAAGATACAAGTGAGGGATTAACAATCAGGACGTAATCTGAATAAATTATTAAAAATAAATAAATGGGACCTCATGAAACTGAAAAGCTTCTGTAAAGCAAAGGACACTGTCAACAGAACAAAACAACAGCCTACAGACTGGAAAAAGATCTTCACCAACCCTATATCTAACAGAGGGCTAATATCTAGAATATATAAAGAATTCAAAAAAATTAAACACCAACAAACCAAATAACTCAGTTAAAAAATGAGCTAATCAGAGAATTCTCAACAGAGGAATATTGAATGACTGAGAAGCACTTAAGAAATGCTCAACATGCTTAGTCATCAGGGAAATGCAAGTCAAAATGACTCTAAGATTCCATCTTACACCTGTTAGAATGGCTAAGATAAAAAACTCAAGTGACAAGGGTCCTTTGGAGTGGACTCAGCTGTCCCTGTTTCTAAAGAGAAGAATCACCACCTTATGGCTGGGGTTTTGCGTCCAGTATTTCAGAGGCCTCCAGGCAGACTGCAGACTGTGAAAAAAGGTGTAGACTCTCTGACTGGCACCGACTGGATTCGTCACAAATTTACCAAATCAAGAATCCCAGATAAAGTGTTTCAGCCTAGCCCTGAAGATCATGAAAAATATGGAGGGGACCCCAAGAACCCTCATAAGCTGCAAATTGTTACTAGAATAAAAAGTACAAAACGGCGTCCATACTGGGAAAAAGATATGACCAAGATGCTTGGACTACAGAAGGCACACACCCCTCGAATTCACAAGAACATCCCTTCCGTGAATGCAAAGTTGAAAGCGGTTAAACACTTGATACGCATCCAGCCCCTGAAGCTGCCACAAGGACTTCCCACTGAAGAGACCATGTCGAGCACGTGCCTCAAGAGCACTGGCGAGTTGGTGGTGCAGGGCACCTGAAGCCCGTGGAGCAGGAAGCCAAGTCCTGATGCCACACAGCTCGAGATAGAATGGTTACTGTGGAAACCATTTTCATTAAAGTCTGTGTTAACCCAGAGAAAAACAAAAACAAAAACAAAACAAAACTCAAGTGACAGCCTATGCTTGTGAGGATGTGGAGAAAGGGGGACACTCCTTCATGGTGAGAGTACTCACTTGTACAACCACTTTGGAAATCAATATGGCACTTTCTCAGAATATTGGGAATAGCTTTACCCCAAGACCCAGCTATACGACTCCTGGGCATATACCCAAAAAATGCTCCACCATACAGCAAGGACATTTTCTCAACTATGTTCATAGCAGCTTTATTTGTAATGGCCAGAATCTGGAAACAACATAGATGTCCCTCAACTGAAGAATGAATAAAGAAACTGTGGTACATTTACACAATGGAATATTACTCAGCTATTAAAAACAAAGAAATCATGAAATTTGCAGGCAAATTAATGGAACTAGAAAAAAATCATCCTGAGTGAGGTAACCCAGACCCAGAAAGACACTCATGGTATGTACTCACTTATAACTGGTTTTTAGCCTTATAGTAAAGGATACAAATACTACAATTCACAGATTCCCCCCAAAAAAGATAAGTAACAAGGAGGACCCAAGGGAGGATGCTTTAACCTCACTCATAAGGGGAAATAGAGTAGTCAGAGGTAGTGGATGAAGAGGGGGAACAAGGAAGAGACAGAGAGCAGAGAAAAGTAAGGGTAGCGATCAGACCTGGAGAGAGCAGCGACAGGACAGAGGGCCTGCAGAGAAAAGAGAAACTGTGGATTGAGACATCTCTGTGACAAGCTGGAGACCTAAGTCAGGATAAGCCTCTGGGAGAATATAAGGGAGACTGTAGCTGAGAATCTAGTGTCAGGGCCCATAGAGACTGAAGAGAATACCTGCTAACTAGACAAGATTTCTAGTGGACGGAGGGGAACACCAACCCACCCACAAAAACTTTCATCCAAAACTTACCTTGCCTACAAAACATGCAGGGATAAAGACAGAGCAGAGACTGAGGAATGTCCAACCAATGCCTGGACCAACCCAAGACCCCTCCCATGTAAGAAAGCCAGTCCCTGACACTATTAACTATATTCGGCTCTGTTTGCAGACAGGAGCCTAGCAGAGCTGTCCTCTGAGAAGCTCCACCCAGCAGGAGTTCGGAAACAGATGCTGAGACTCACACTAAACATTGGGTGAAGCATAAAGAGTTTAGTGGAAAAGTAGTGGGGAGGATAAATGGACCTGGGGGTAATAGGAGCTCCACAAGAAGACCAACAGACCCAACTAACCATGGCCCGGAGGGGCTTGTGGAGACTGGAGAACCAACCAAGTACCATGCATGGACTGGACCTAGGTCCTCTACATAGACGTAGCTGATGGGCAGCTCAGGCTTCATGTGGGTCCTCTAGTAAGGGGAGCAGGGGCTGTCTCTGACATGGACTCTGTTGCCTGCTTTTTGCTCACTTCCCCCTCACAGAACTAGCTCACCAGGGCACAGGGGAAGAAGATGAGCTCAGTCCTGATACGACTTGATGAGCTGGGGTGGGTGTGTAGAGGGTCTCCACTTTTCTGAGCAATAAGGTAAGGAGAAGGAGAGAGGGAAGATGGGACTATGAGGCTATGAGGGAGGCAACTATGACCAGGATATAAAATTAATTAATTAATTATTTTAAAAATCACATAAACATAAAATGGCCACAGGGATGACCAATAGCCACTAATTATGCACAGTGAGTGGTAGCGTGTCTAGGGGCAGTTAAGTGCAGAAACAGTTATTTTATGGATTAATGTTATTCTAAGCACTTAGATAACACTTTATACATTTAAAACCTATATTTCCTTCCTGAGAAGCCTTATACTTAAGGACAAGCCAGATTATCTGGAGAGAAAGGTGCCATCTAACTTAGCAAAACAGGAAAAACAAGGAACACAGTGGGTTTAAATGTAAGAATCTTGGATGTTACATTTTTAATTCTATAATAAGTGTGAGTATTACATATTGAGAAAATTCTGGCAATTAAAGGGGTATTGCCAAGAATACCTTAATTCGCAGAAGTGAAGCTTTGGCAGCCACAGTCCCTGCAGACCTCCCTGACGCTGTAGCTGGACAGCATGTCTCAGGCTCGGGGAAGTGAGGCTCACAATCCAGCCCTGAGTCACCATGACAACACGAACGTATAATTATACACACGCCTCAGGAGAAAGCCAGAGAATGGAAAATACAAAGACACGCAGGCATGGATTTCCTTCTGGTTCCATGAAGGAAAATGTGGGAAAGAATAGCCTTCTAAATGCTCCTTACAAAAGAACGTCGTGTTTATGAGCATAGGTAATTGGATGGGTGTAGGTGTAGTGTAATGTAAACACGGTGACCGCTCCCATCCCTCAGCCCTCCTCAGTCATCAAGTGCTAACCGCACACTCAGCAGTGCGCAAGCAAGAGCAAACGGCAACGAAGCTGCTCTAAGCTGCCTGTAATTGAGTGACAATTTATATAATTACAAGTATTTGACAACTTTTTTTTTTATCATTTCTAAATGATTACGGATATCTGCAAGTTTAGAAGATTATATTTTGAAATGCATTTATATACAAACCTGTCATAAAAAAAGGCAAAATAAATTAAGTTATTACTATGTTTAGGCTGCTGGCTTACAGTGTGATATGCATGAAATAAGAATTTTCAAATGAAACTGAAGGGAGGGATTAGTAACTGGAACTAAACACTAGTAGGGCATCTCGAGTCCCTTTTGTTGGTACTTGGAGTATCTCGAAACAGAATCATTTAATTAGTCTCCTCTGCATCAGACAGAGGATGCACGCACACACACACACACACACACACACACACACACACGCCACACATACACACCATATACACACACACACCATGCCACAATCACACATATATACATCGCATACACACACACCCCCATATATAAACATGCTCACACACACAAGCATCACCCCCCACTCACACACACACATACGCACACACCACATACACCCCACCACCCAACACACATATACACACACACACACACCATCTGCCAAGAACGAGTAGGGGCAGGAACTGATGAAGTGCACCTGATACACATCTCAATCCTCTGAGTCTAAGGGGGCGAAGTAAATCTGCCGGGCTGCACAGACTTGGGGAGGGTACTTCTTTGTTCAGCATTAACACGCATTTAACACAGCCTGGCTGAGTGATCCAGTAAGGAGAGCCTCCACTACTACGGCCTCGGTGGCCAGCTGGTATGATAGACAAGCGAGTGTCTCTCTTCTGACATTGGGGCCTCTGACAGGACAACCCCAGTGCATAACTGTTATTATGGTGTAATTTTAAAATTAACACTGACAGTTTGAATCTCAAATATGTCTCAGTTTAGACAATAAATTCAGGAAAGCTATGCGAAGGTTCAGAACCCAGCATTAGAATGGCTTCCCAGAAGAGGCGCTGCCTGAAGTCAATCCTACAGTATAAAAGAACAAAGCACATGAGGAACGGAGTGGAAGACCAACCAGATCCCACTGAGAGCAGCCACTATCAAGGCTCCCAACACAAGAAAGTCCCTTTGCTTTCAAACTCACATGATGGCCCAGGGAGCACGATCCTGGTTGCTCCAACTCCCTTAGCACAGCCTCCTGGAAATCCTCAGTCCCAAGAGTATACTTGAAACCACAGGAGGGTGTGTCTTCATAATTCCATTTCCTATTTCCCCTAGACATCTGGTAGAACGGGAGTCCTGAAGGACATATCCCAACACCTGCTGTGGTCAGCACCTGCTCAGTCCCAAGGCCAACCCACGTTGCTGCCCAACAGCAAGTGAAGACATGAGTCAAGCAGCCCCACTCCCTGTACTATGTGGGAGGGAGGAGACATGCCAGGACTACAGAGTCATTTTCAAGGAATGGAGTTTCAATGAGAAATGTCCCATATATGTTCCTACGGTCTTAGCATCTGGCCCCCATCCTGTGATACTGTGTCAGAGAAATGGGGGGGGGGGGCGGGAGCCTCAAGAACGGATGCCAAGACCTGCATTTCAACTACCACCTCCCATGCATGCTAGAGGTTGAGAACTCGTGTCTTCTTTGTGTGTGTATGAAAGATTCTCCTTCCAAACAACCACGCACTATCTGGTGTGTCTTTCTCACATCTCACCAACCCTGAAGAGGTCACAATATCACTTTAGAAGGATAACTTTGACAGCTTCGTCACTGTCTCAAAGGAGACATGACACAGACAACAGGGAGGAATGCCCAAGAGAGCCATCGTTGTTCATGAGCAGGATAAACATGACGTGGCTCCTGGGCACAAAACCCACCGCAGTTCACAGAGCTTCCGCGTGGCCATCAGACCCCTGGTTTGGCATCATTCAGTAAGAGAAAGAAGAGCTTCTACTTAGAGACAGCTCTGGCCTGACTTACTCTTAGAAATACAAGATAAAAGTATTTGCTTTCCTGGGCCCAGATTCTTGGACTCCAAAGGTAGGCTCTGTATCAGGCACCTACAGCTTACTGTAGCAGACAGACTGGATATGGGATCTGCCCTGCTATTTAAGATGCGCCAAAGAGTGAAGGCTATACAGTGATGACAGCAGCCACACGCTCAAGTCTGAGACGGGTTCGTGTGACAATGACACCTGTTCACTCAAGGCTTTCTTTTATTTTTACTTTTGCCTCATAGTAACTCTGAGTATCTAAGTTGACCTAAGTTCCAAGCAATCGAAACCAAAGCCAGCTAGTGTACTTGAAATAAAAATATATTAGGAGTTTAGTCATTTCAAGACTTGGAAGGAAGACTGAAGAAGAAATAGAGACGGTGTCTAAGCTTCATAGTTCAGCTTACAGTCTTTCTACTGTGTGTGTGTTCTTTCTTTCTTTCTTTCTTTCTTTTTTTTTATTAATTTTTTGTTTTTTACATCTTAACCAAAGTTTCCCCTCTCTTCTCTCCTCCTAGCCCCTCCCATTACCTGCCCTTTGCATCCCCCTTGATCCACTTCTCCTCTGTTTCTCTTCAGAAAAGGGCAAGCCTCTCCTGGATATCAGTCAACCATGATATATCAAGTTACAGAAGATGATGCACCTCCGCTTATGTTGAGGCTGGTTGAGACAACCCAGCAGAGTCCCTGAAGCAGGCAAAAGACTCAGAGTCAGCCCCTGCGCCCGCTGTAAGGAGACCCACAAGAAGATCAAACTATGAACAAACATATGTGCAGGGGGCCTAGGTTAGTCCTGCGCAGGCTCCCTGACCGTCTGTTCAGTGTCTGCGAGCCCCTGTGAGCCCAGGTTGGCCAATTCTGTGGGTTTCCTTGTGATGTCCTTGGCTCTTCCGGCTCCTGCAATCCTTTCTCCCCTCTTCCACAGGATTCCCCACGTTCCACCTAATGTTTGGCTGCTGCTCTCTGCATCTGCTCCCATCAGTGGCTGGGTGAAGAAGCCTCTCAGATGATAACTGAGCTAGGTGCCAGTCTACGAGTACAGCAATTTTTCTCCTTTATAATGGTATGAAAGGGATACACGTTTGCGGGGGGTAGGGGGGGAATACCTTGAGTTTTGAATTTGAGCATTTCAAGGGCTAGGACATGCTGGGACAATGCTTTCAGTCTTGGTCATGAGATTTGTGGTGGCTTGAATGAGAATGGCTCCCAGAGGTTAAAGTGACTTGGAAAGGCTTGTTGGAGGAGGTGTGTCACTAGGGGTGATATTTGAGGTTTAAAAAGACCATACCAGGCCTAATCACCCCCACCTGCTTCTGCCTCCAACCTATGGATCAAGATATGAGCTGTTTGCCAAGCCAGGCTGTTGCTATGCTTCCCACCAGATACTCCACAGCACGGATGATCACGGACTCTGTATGCGAGCCCCTGTATGCAGGCTGTATGCCAGCCCCTGTATGCGGGGTGTATGCGAGCCCCTGTATGCGGGGTGTATGCGAGCCCCTGTATGCGGGCTGTATGCCAGCCCCTGTATGCGGGGTGTATGCGAGCCCCTGTATGCGGGGTGTATGCGAGCCCCTGTATGCAGACTGTATGCCAGCCCCTGTATGCGGGGTGTATGCGAGCCCCTGTATGCGGGGTGTATGCGAGCCCCTGTATGCGGGCTGTATGCCAGCCCCTGTATGCGGGGTGTATGCGAGCCCCTGTATGCGGGCTGTATGCCAGCCCCTGTATGCGGGGTGTATGCGAGCCCCTGTATGCGGGCTGTATGCGAGCCCCTGTATGCGGGGTGTATGCCAGCCCCTGTATGCGGGCTGTATGCCAGCCCCTGTATGCGGGGTGTATGCGAGCCCCTGTATGCGGGGTGTATGCCAGCCCCTGTATGCGGGCTGTATGCAAGCCCCTGTATGCGGGGTGTATGCCAGCCCCTGTATTCGGGCTATACGCGAGCCCCTGTATGTGGACTGTATGTGAGTCCCTGTATGCGGGCTGTATGCGAGCCCCTGTATGCAGGCTGTATGCCTGTCCCTGTATGTGGGCTGTATGCGAGCCCCTAATCAAACGATTTCTTTCATACATTGTGTTGGCCATGGAGTCTCTTCACAGCAAAAGAAACGAAATGAAAACAAGACTCAACAGCGAGTGAGCTATGATACTGAGCTATGATGCTTAAGAACGTTCTGTCTGTATCCTCAGTTCCTGCTGCTTTGTTGGACAAGACCCCACTGTGAGGTGTGTCTGCTCATCTGGGTAGAAAGGGAACGAAGGCAGAAGAAAACTGATGGGTGTGACCCCAGGGAACAGCCACCAACAGGAACCAGAATGAAAAATCATTTTCTTTACCTATTTGTAATCCTCTCAGGAAATAGACTCTCGAAGACATGCTCTGATAAACCGGCTTGAGAAAGATGTCCACCCTTCGGCCAGATAGGAGGTCAAGCATCTTGGCGATAGTCTCACACAGTAGACAAGTAAATCCCTAACAGATTAACCTATCGCCACGAAAAAAGAAGAAATACATGTTGGGTGGCCAAGACATACCCATCACATTGACACAGAACAGCAAGTGTTCAGCAAAGGACCAGAACAACAGAGAAGCTTGCCTCCCAAAAGCCCCTGGGCAAAGAAGACCAAAGCCAGCTTGGGCTTCCAACTCAAGTGTCACTTCTTCCCGTCTGCTCTATAAATGCAATGCTCTGGCTTCGGCCTCCTCTAACAGATCGTGAGCCCTGCATTACATGACAGTGAGCATGAGCTTTACCTTTGAATTGCACAGAAGCTCCAGCGATAGTCGGCCACCCCCAGCATACAGTTCTCCGCATTCCCTTTTTTTTTTTTTTTTTTTTTTTTTTTTTCCCCTCTGTGTGCTTAGAGAGCTTTCTCTGATGCCTCAGAAAGTGCACCTGGCCTCAGGTACTTTGCTTCAGCTGTAAATTAGTTGTAAGGTCCCTGACAGGTCAAATAACATTTCTGAGCCTTTCCTTTCACAGCTGTGAAACGAATGCATTAAGTCAGAGCTTTAAAAGAAAACCATCTCCATGGTCTTATGAAATAAAAGGGAATAAAAGATCTGTGTATTTCTGAAGGCATTTATTTCCTCTAGGTTTGTGAACACCCACGTTGTATGAGCTAGCTCACTGTAACTTTCCCAGCACAAATCAAGAGACCGTCTCTGCCAAAAGCTTGTCTCTTGCCATCAGTTCTAGAAGTCCTAACTAAAGGATGAGAGGTTTTAACTTGATTGAAATCAACAAGAAGGCACCTCCAATTTTTAGGTGCATGGGTTGATCTTTTCTCTATCATTTCATGCAACATTGGGAGTCTTCCCAGGTATAATATAAGTCCTTATAATAAATTTGTAATGTAAAATAGAACAGTTTTGACAACAACATAACAAATAACCTTATACCCCTCTTCATTATTTTTTTTTTTTTTTACTTTGTCTAGTGATGTCATAGAGAGTGTACATTTGTAAACTGTAAATCCACCTGCCTCTCAGGGCTCAACGTTAATCCAGCCCTTTATGTGAAACAATGCTACTGATTCCCATTAAAGCCTCCTTGAATAAAAAGCTATTTTTATGGACCCGGAAATCCACTTTTTTTTTTTTCCCTAAATCTCATTTCTTTTTATCTTGACCACCACCACTGCACTTCCTTTGTGCAAAAGAATAAATCCTTTCTGAGCCCACAGATTCAAATGCCACAGCACCATGGTGATCCCCAGCACTGACACCCAGCGGATAAACCAGCAGCACTCTTCTCTCGCCTTTTACCTTCAGATAACTGCAGCAGTGGCAGCACACGCTCCTTACTAATCGGGCCTCAGCATCCCGCAGCCCTGGAGGCTGACTTCCGTAAAACAACACAATTTAGCCAGGAATGAGTCAAACGTAAACACAAAACTTCCCACCTGTACTCATTTTTAACTGCTTCCACCTGCCAGAGTCTCCGGTGCTTCTATTTGTGGCCCTTTTTAACCCTATTACAACCCTAACTACAAGCTCCCTTCTGAACTCTCCCCTTGTGCTTAACTTCTCTCTCAGTCCATGCGGAGAAGTTTAGTGTGTGACACACAACATTTTAAAATACTCCTAAAAACCTTTGGGTTATTAGATAAATCCAAGGAAGTCTACAGGCACAACCCATTAATTCCCAGCAACCAGGGCCCAATTGCATCCTAACACATCCCAAACTCATCATTTCCCTGTTTATTCCAATGTTCCTCTCTCCTAATCACCTGGCATCAGCTTTTTTTTTTTTTTTTAATGTTCTTTCAACATTGTTTAGAGGTTTTATTAGAGTAGCTATAAAGGTAGAACGTCTTGCCTTTTGAGTGTATGGACTTTACATATGACAGGTAAGAAATTCCTTATCATTGCTAGAATGATAATTTTGGCAATACTTTGTATTCATATATTTTTTATATTTTATAATTTATTCACATTACGTCCTGATTGTTGCCCCCTCACTTGTATCCTCCCATTTCCATTCCCACCTCCCTCCCTCTTCCACCCTATTCCCTTCCCTTAGTCCTCTGACAGAGGTGGGGAGCCCTCCTCCCCCACCGTCTGACCACAGCCTATCAGGTCACATCAGGATACCCTGCGTCCTCTTTCTCTGTGTGCCCACAAGGCCACCCTGCCAAGAGGAAGTGATCAAATAGCTGGTACCAGAGTTCATGACAGAGGCAGTTCCCACTCCTCCCACCTCCACCTGGAGAATGAGCTGTCCATTGGCTAGATCTGAATAGGGGGTCTAGGTTCTCTGCGTGCGTTGTCCTTGCTTGGTGCATCAGTTTGTGCAGGACCCCTGGGTCTAGATCCAATGGCATTGATGGTCTTCTTGTGGAGCTCCTGACCCCTCTAGGTCTTACCATCCCCCCACTATTCCAAACAACCATTAGTGCTCTGCCCAGAGTCCAACTGTGAGTCCCAGCACCTGTCTTGATGCCCCGTTGGGTGGAATCTCTCAGAGGACATCTATGTTGAGCTAATATCCACTTCTAAGTGAGTATATACCATACGTGTCTTTCTGCATCTGGGTTTCCTCACTCACGATGATCTTTTCTAGTTCCATCCATTTGCCTACAAATTTCAAGATTTCCTTGTTTTTGATAATTGAGTAGTATTCCATTATAAATGTACCACAATTTCTATATCCATTCTTCAGCTGAGGGACATTGCAGATTCCAGCTCTTATGAATAAAACTGCTATGAACATAGTTGAGCAGATATCCATATTGTATGGTGGAGCATCTGCCCAAGAGTGGTATAGCTGAGACTTGAGGTAAAGCTATTCCCAATTTTCTGAGAAAGTAACAGTCCAATGTGGTTATACAAGTTTACAGTCCCACCAGCAGTGTGTTGCCCTTGTTCTACATCCTTGTCAGCAAAAACTTGAGTTTTTTTTATCTTAGCCATTCTGACAGGTGTAAGATGGAATCAGTCATTTTGAGTTGCACTTCCCTGATGACTAAGAATGTTTAACATTTCTTTAAGTACTTTTCAGCCATTAAATATTCCTCTGTTGAGAAAATTTTCTGTTTAGGTTTGTATCTCATTTTTTATTAAATATTGTTTTTTACTTACACATTTATATTATTACACATATATACAATAAACTACCTACACCAAGAAGAACCATGAAACAATCAGGAATTAGATAAATGTTACATTTTTAGTGTTTTGGCTATTTGTATTTGGAAGCCTTGAAGAAAACACCTTTCCTATCTTGGTGCATCTAAAATTTTGAATGTAAATCAACATCTACCATATCCCATCATTATCAACTTAAAACCTCTGTCTAAACCTGGTCCAAGATGGCAGCGCTGATCACACACGGATTCTGATCAGCAGGACAACCAGGACTGCACAGACCTGCAAAGACCAAACTGAGATCTACGAAACACCAGTGCTTCAGATTCTCAGGTGAAAGGGATCCTCATTTTTTAATTGGATTATTGGTTTGTTGGTATTTAGTTTCTTGACTTCTTTATTTATTTTGAGAATTTGCCCTCTGTTGGATTTAGAGTTGGTAAAGATCTTTTCCCAGTCTGTGTGTTGACAGTGTCCTTTGCTTTGAAGAGGCTTTTCAGTTTTATGAGGCCCCATTTATTAATTATTGATCTTAGAGCCTGAGATGTTGGTGTTCTGTTCAGGACATTGTCTCCTAAATGAGTTCAAGGCTCTTCCCCACTTTTTCTTCTAACAAGTTTAGTGTGTCTGGTTTTATGTTGAAATCTTTAATCCACTTGGACTTTAGCTTTGTACAGGGTGATAATCATGGATCTATTTGCATTTTTCTACATGTAGACATCCAGCTAGACACACCGTTTGTTGAAGATGCTATCCTTTTTCCATTGTATAGATTTGGCTTCTTTGTCAAAAATCAAGTGTCCAAAGATGTGTGGATTTATTTTTGTGTCTTCAACTCAATTCTATTAGTCCATCAGCCTATTTCTGTGCCAATACCATGCAGTTTTTATTACTGTTGCTCTATAGTATAGCTTGAGATCAGGGATGGAGATTCCTCCAGAATATCTTTCATTGTAGAGGATTGTTTTAGCTATTCTGTTTTGCTTTGTTTTTTGTTTGGGGGGGGGGTTGGTTGTTTGTTTTTTACTTTTCCATATGACATTGAGAATTGATCTTTCCAGGTCTATAAAGAATTGTGTAGGCATTTTGATAGGGATTGCACTGAATTTTTAGATTGCTTTTGGTTTAAGATGGACATCCACAAGCATAGGAGATCTTTCCATCTTCTGACATCTTCTTCAATTTTTTTTCTTCAGAGACATGAAATTTTTTTTCATACAAGTTTTTGACATGCTTGGCTAGAGTTACACCAAGACTTTTTTTTATTATTTGTGGTTATTGTGAAGGGTGTAGTTTCCATAATTTCTTTTTCAGACCATTTGTTATTTGTATACAGAGGGCTACAAATTAAGTAGACCTATTTTCCTTCTGAAAATAGAAGCAGTTACCAAACATCTCCCAACCAGAAAAAGGACAGGGTCAGATAGTTTCAGCGCAGAATTCTACTAGACCTTCAAAGAAGAGCTAATCCCAATACTCTTCAAACTATTCTACAAAATAGAAATGGAAGGAACATTACCAAACTCATTCTGTGTGGCCCCAGTCACCTTAATACCTAAACCACACAAAGACCCAACAAAGAAAGAGAATTTCAGACCAATTTCTCTTATGAACATTGATGCAAAAATACTCAATAAAATTCTCATAAGCCAAATCCAAGAACACATCAAAAACATCATTCACCATGACCAAGCAGACTTCATCCAAGACATGTAGGAATTTTTCAATATAGGGAAATCTATCAACATAATCCACCATATAAACAAACTGAAAGAAAAAACACATGATCACCTTATTAGATACTGCAAAAGCGCTTGACAAAATCTAATGCCCATTCATGTTTAAAGTCTTGGAGAGATTGCAGATACAAGGCAGATACTGAAACATAATAAAGGCTATATACAGCAAGCCGATAGCCAACATCAAATTAAATGGAGAGAAACTCAAAGTAATCCCACTAAAATCAGGGACTAGACAAGGCTGCCCACTCTCTCCATATCTCTTCAGTATAGTACTTGAAGTTCTAGATAGAGCAACAGGACAACAAAAGGAGATCAAGGGAATTCACATTGGAAAGGAAGAAGTCAAAGTATCATTATTCACAGATGATATGATAGCATACATAAGTGACCCCCAAAATTCCACCAGAGAACTTCTACAGTTGATAAATACATTCTACAAAGTGGTTGGATACAAGATTAATTTTTTTAAAAAATCAGGAGCCATCAACTTCTTTAGTGCCACCAAAATATACTTTACACTATATTTACCTTCTTTCATTCCTCATATTAACGACTCATAGTTCTCTCTGAAACCTGCCCTCTTGTCTTTAGCTATCAACACTGCTTAATGAAAAATTGCTCAGCTCATGAATGAACTGCCTAATAGTTTCCATTCTGCAGTCCTGATTCTATCTCTCCCCTTTGACTCTCTCTGACACTCTCCATGGCTATCTTCCAAGACATAACAACCATGTCTACTTTCAATCTGTTATCCCATATATATTGAGGCCAGGTATGGCAAAGTGAGGCAGCAAAACTGGAAGGAAACAAGAATCTCCCAATGTCTCTCTCCTATTCTACCCTACCTACCTTACCTTACCTTACCTTACCTTACCTTACCTTACCTTACCTTACCCTTCCCTACTTGACTCTACACTACCCTATCCTACCCAACTCTTCCTTACCCTACCCTGTCCTACTCTCTCTACCCTACCCTGTCCTACTCTCTCTACCCTACCCTATTCTACTCCAGTCTACCTACCTTATCCTCATCTATCCAAACTTAACTGACTCTACCCTACCTTGCCCTACTCTACCTATCCTACTCTACTCTGATGTACCCTATGGTGTTCTACCTGCCTTACCCTTACCTACTCTATCCTAATCTACCCAAACTTATCCTACTCTAAGATTCCCGAGTTTACCCTCGCCTACTCTACTCTGACATCCTCTCCCTACCCTTCTCTACTTTATCCTGCCTCATTCCTTACTACGCTAACAAAACCAAACTCACATTATAGGCCAATTTATCCCAATTTCTGTTCCAATATCTCTGAAATTCTACCTTAAAACATTGGCCATGTGCTAAGTCATAATTTCTTCAAAATCCAACATCCTTTTGTGATAAATTCCCTAAAGAAACTAAAATGAAAAGAACATATCTCAACATAACATAGGCTATGTATAACAAACCTTTGACCAATATAATACTAAGTGACAAAACCTGAGAGCATTTCCCCTAAAACTAGACACAAGGCAAAGAGGACCACACTCTCTGGAATGCTGACCCAATAGAATGTTTGAAGTCTTATCTAGAACAAGAAAAGAAATAAATTCAAGGAATATAGAGAGAAAAGAAGAAGCCCCGGTGTCCCTATGTACAAATAGTGTGATTCCATACTTAAAAGACCCCAGTTTCCACCAGAATGCTCAGACTTGATTAACATGTTTAACAAAGTAGCAAGACACAAAATCAGGAAAATTTTCCATTAACATAAGGAAGCTTACTTCCTGCTAGCTAGTTTTCACAATGCTGGAAGGTACTATACAGGTTGTTTGGTATGGACGTGTGTGTGTGTGTGTGTGTGTGTGTGTGTGTGTGTGTGTGTGTGTGTGTGTGTGTGTAGGCAGTCATCAAAAGTCTTACCCAGGCAAACCCCCTGTGATCTGCAATAATAACCAGTATGATCAAATACACAAATGGGTACAGTAGTGGCATAAGTGTTATGGGTATCCATCTACTTTCTGATTGATTTTAAGCCCTATCCAAAGATTCAAACCTCTCAAACACATGTCTGATACTATAAATCTGACCAAAAAAAAAAAAAAAAAAAAAAAAAAGAAAGAAAGAAAGAAAGAAGGAAAGGAAAGATAAGAAAAGAAAGAAAAAGAAAAAGAAAAGACAAAAAAAAAAAAAAAACATGTCTGGGGAGGTCACAGGCCCCATGAGCCCTATTACCATTATTCTGTTAAATGGACATTATATCAAGGTGTCCTCTAAATTCATGGCTTGATATCAGTGGTTCTCAACCTTCCTAATGCTGTGACCCTTTAGTAAAGTTCCTCACATTGTAGGGACTCCCCATCCATAAAAATCATTTTTGCTACTTCATAATTGTAACGTTGCTGCTGTTACAAATCATAATATAATTAACATGTATTTTCTGATCTGATGGTCTTATATGACCCCTGTGAAAGGGTCAGTCAATTTCACCCCACATGTTGAGATCCACTGCTCTCTATTCATAAACTTGTGCAGTTCTCAGACCACATCAGAGAAGTTTCTTTGCTCAGTGAAAGGTAGTTAACACAGAAACTCACATCTGGTCAAAATGCTGAGAACAAGTGTCAGTGATATGCTCAGCCACAAATGGGACATCTCTGTCACTCCACCACCCCGACTCTCAGAGACCATTGAGAGAGGGGCACAAAGGTTGTAAGATCCATCTATCAGAGACCAGAGCAAATCAGGTCTCCTGGACATGACAGGACTAGTACACTCATGAACTCTCAGCAGCTGTGGTCACCCACACAAGACCAAGGGGGGGGCGGTTACTGTCTAACATGGAGTGTTAAGGGGTTCATGATATCCAAACCCTAAATGTAGAGCTATGGGCAGTGTATGGCTTACACAGGGAGGAATGAGCAAACCATGATTACTTCCACACATGGGAGTATATAGATAACACAACTTGTAGTCAGTGGGTTATTGAAAACAAAAGAGGTAACATAAAATTGGGGGAGGTGCAGGGAGCTGGGGGTGAGTCTGAAAGGAATTAGAGGTGAAAATGATAAAATGCATTGTATAAAATTCTAAAAGAATTAACTTTTAAATGGGGAGCCTAGTAATAAATCTAAGCAAAAAGGTGAAAGACTTCTACAATGAAAGCTTTAAGATACTGAAGAAAGAACCTAAAGAACACACTAGAAGGCAGAAAGATCACTGTGATTATGGTTTGGGAGAATTGGAACTATAATAAGGGTTTACGTTCAGAAATTTACCAAGATTGGAAAGATGTCTTCTTCAAGGCTGTCAAATACAAATGGCCAAAACACTAAGAATGTAACATTTATATAATTCTTGATTGTGTCATAGTTCTTCTTGCTATAGGTAATCTAATATGTATGTATACATATATATGTAAAAATAAAATAATAATAAGAAAAAGAAAAAATAATAAAAAGAAAAGAAGGACTGCATCATCAAAAGTCAACCTACATACTGAATGCAATCCCCATCACAGTCCCAGTGACTTTCACAGATAGAGCAGAAAACACCCCCAAATTCATATAGAAGAACAACAACAACAAAAAAAAAATAGCCAAAGCCATCCTTAGAAGAAAGAGCAATGCTCGAGGCATGACAATACCTGATCTCAAATTAAACAGAGCCACAGTGACAAAAATAGAATGGCACTGGCACAGAGACAGGCAAGTATACTGGAAAAGTAGGCAAGGACCCAGAAATAAACCTACCCAGTTATAGACACCTGATCCTTACAAGAAAGCCCAAAATACACATTAGAGGAAAATGTGCCATCTTCAAAAAACGATGCTGGGAAAACTGGGTAGCTGCCTATAGAAGACTGAGACTAGATTTTATCTCTTACCTTCCATTAAAAAAAAAAAAAGTCCTCTTCAAATGGATCAGATAATTTACCTGAAATCCAAAACATGCTAGAGGAAAAGGAAGGCAAAAGCACCATGGGACAGGGACATAGGTAGGACTTGCTGGATAGGAGTGCAGATGCTTGGGAAATAAGGCTAATGATGCACAAAAGGGTTTTGTGGAATTCCAGAGCTTCTGAACTGTGCATGAAACAATTAAGTGAAGACGCGTCCAGTAGAATGATAAACCTTTGTCAACTAAACATCTAGCAGAGGAGTACTATCAAGAACTCAAAAACTAAACAAAAGCAAAAACAGGCCAAGAAGCCAAATGGAGTTCTCAAAAGAAGAAGCGCAGATGCTTTTTTAAAATGTGTACAGCATGGAGATACAAGAGGGCGGCGAGTAGTGTGGACCATGTTTAGAAGCTCCAGTAAATGATTCAGGGAATTGCACAGAATTCTGAACCAGGAACACCAAGCTCCCCACCCTACTACAGCAGGAGTACTCCACAGTTCGAAAGGACCAAAATACAGAAAACTTGCGTAACCCTGCACATGGGAGGAGCATAGATGTTCTTGGACCAGAGTGGCAGCAGCAGCGGCTGAGGTTTGCATCTGGGAACCCTCTGGCAGAGGCGACTGGCATGGTGGCCAGTGGGAATTGCTGCGGGAGAGGGGACTCAGTGCAAGATTTGGGCCTTGTGATCCTAGCTGAACTCAGTACGTGGTTTGGCCCCATTACCCAAGCTCAATTCGGTGTGCAACTCGGAGCATGGTTAGGCTCCTGAGACTCTAGTTGAGCTCAGCGCACGGTTTGGGCCCAGAGTCCCTGGCTGGGCTAGGCATGCATTTTGGGCCCAGAGACTCTAGCTGAGCTTGGCGTGAGATCCCAGCCCTGAGACTCTGGCTGGACTCAGAATGCAGTCTGGGGCCAGAGTCCCTGGCTGAACAAGGCGCGTGATTTGGGACTAGAGAACCTAATGAGACTTGGCGGGCAGTTTTGGCCCAGAGACTCTAGCTGAGCTCAGCATGCAGTCCAGGCCTTGAGACTTTGCCTGGACTCAGCATGCAGTTTGGGCCCAGAGTCCCTAGCTGAGCTCAGTGCATGGTTTGGGCCCAGAGTCCCTGGCTGAGCTTGACAGCCAGTTTGGGCCCAGGGATTCTAGCTGAGTTTGGCATGCGGTCCAGGCCCTGAGACTCTGGCTGAACTCGGTGAGCTCAGTATGTAGTTTGGGCCCAAGACCGTGATTGGACTCAGTGCTAACTGGACTAAGTGCAAGGGTTAGGCCCCAAGATCCATTTGGGTCCAGAGACATGAACTGGACTCAGTGTCTGTGCGGTTTGGGCCCCGTGACACTAACCTGAACTCTGCAAGCAGTCTGGGTCCCAAAACGGTGCTGGGAACTACAGACCAGCAGAACTTAAAAGCTCCAGGACTAAGGAAATCTCAAGAAAACAGGGAGTAGAGAGACCAGTAGACCCCCTCCACCCAACCTGCTTCAGTCCCTGGAGAGCTCCAATGCTGCAAGGGGACCCAGAGGGCTGTGGACACTTTGGCCTGGCAAAAGCACATTCAGAGACCCAGGACCATTACAGGACCCACACTACAGGGGAGCTGGGGATCACAGTTTCTGAGAGACCCAAACTATAGGGCTAGCCTCCTGCCGTATAGACTAGTGAAGCACCAGAGCTTCCGGCCTAGGGAAATGATGAGAAACTGGGTGAATCTACCCCCCAGACTTCCTCCACCCAACTCCAGAAGCTACCTGACAAAACAGAGATGGCAACATGACTAAAGGACAGCATAAACTCATACACACACACACAAAAAAAAAAAAAAACAAACAAACAAACAAAAAACAAAACAAAAAAAAAAACCATTATGGTGTCTCCAGATCCCATCTATCCCAAAGAAAACAACCCAGAGAACACAAACACAATGGAAATAAAAGAAATGACCTCAAATCCTTAGTTATGAGGATGATAATGGAGGAAACAAATAAAATTCATAATCAAATGCATAAAGAGGCAGCCAAATAGTGGAAGACATAAAAAAGACCTATAGAGAGGCACTGGGAAATTTTCAGGAAAATATAAACAACCAGATGAAGGACATCAATAACACTGTTCAAGCTCTGAAGGCCTATAAAGAGGCAATGGAAGAAACTCAGGAATATACAAATAATCAGATGAAAGATATCAATAAAACAGTTCAAGATCTGAAGATAAAAATGGATTCAATGATACACACAGACAGAAGAAAAATGGAAACATGAGAGCTCAGAGAGGAAGGTGAGCAACACAGAGGCCAGCTTTTCTAACAGAATCCAAGAGAGGGAGGAACAAATCTCAGGTCTAGAAGACAAAAATCATAGATCTTGAAGCAACCATTAAAGAAAACGGTAAATTTGGAAAAATCCTGACACAAAGCATCCAAGAAATCAAGGACACTATGAAAAGAAGAAATCTGAGGATAATAGGCATTGAGGAAAGAGAAGATATCAGACTCCAAGGCCCAGAAAATATTCTCAACAAAATCATAGAAGAAAACTTCCCCAATCTAAAGAAAGAGATGCCTATAAACATACAAGAGGCCTACAGAACACCAAATAGAATAGACCAGAAAAGAAAAACTGCCCGTCACATAATAATCAAAACACAAAATATACAGAACAAAGAAAAATATTAAAAGCTGCAAGGAAAAAGGGCCAAATAACATTTAATGGCAAACCTATCAGAATTACACCTGACTTCTCAGCAGAGACCATAAAAGCCAGAAGGGCCTGGACAGAGATTCTACAAACCCTAAGAGACCACAGATGCCAGACCAGTATAGTTTACCCAGCAAAACTATCAATAACCATTGACAGAGAAAACAAAATATTCCATGACAAAAACAAATTCAAACAGTACCTATCCACAAATCCAGCTTTACCGAAGGTACTAGAAGTAGAACTCTACCCCAAAGGGACAAGCTACAACCAAAACTACTCAGGAAATAGATAACTATCCCATGGCAAAAACACAACCACACAAATGCTCTACTGGAACCAACATCAAAATTAAGACTCTTAACAGTCACTGGTCATTAATATCTCTCAACATCAATGGTCTAAATTCTCCAATAAAAAGACACAGACTAACTGAATGGATGCATAAACAAGATCCAACATTCTTCTGCATTCAAGAAACACATCTCACCCATAATGATAGGCATTACCTCAGGGTAAAAGGTTGGAAAAAAATATTTCAAGCAAATGATCACAAGAAGCAAACAGGTGTAGCCATTTTAATATCTAACATAATAGACATTCAACCAAAATTAATCAAAATGAGTGAGGAAGGACACTTTATACTCATCAAAGGTAAATTCAACCAAGATGACATCACAATTCTGAACATCTATGCTCCCAATACAAGGGCATCCACATTTGTAGACGATCTATTAACAAAGCTTAAACCACATATCAATCCACACACAATAATAGTGGGAGACTTCAACACCCCACTCTCACTGAAGGATAGGTCATTGAAACAGAAACTAAGCCAAGAAATAACAACATTAATCAATGTCATGAATCAAATAGACCTAACAGATATTTACAGAACCTTTCATCCAAACAAAAAAGAATATACCTTCTTCTCTGCATCCAATGGCACCTTCTCCAAAATTGATCACATAGTAGGTCACAAAGCAAGCCTCAACAGATGCAAGAGGATTGAAATAAAACCTTGTATCCTATCAGATCACCATGATCTTAGGCTGCAATTCAACAACAACAGAAATAACAAAAACCCTACACATACATGAAAATTAAACAACTCTCTACTCAATAACACCTGGGTCAGGGAAGAAATAAAGAAAGAAATTAAGGACTTCCTGAAATTCAATGAAAATGAAGAAACAACATACCCAAATTTGTGGGATAAAAGCAGTGCTAAGAGAAAAATTCATAGCACTAAGTGTCTTTAAAAAGAAATTGGAAACATCGCACATAACCATTTTAATGACACAACTGGAAGCTCTAGAAAAAAAAGAAGCAGAAACACCCAAGAGGAGTAGACGTCTGGAAATAATCAAACTCAGGCCTGAAAATAATAAATTAGAAACTAAGAAAACAGTCCAAAGAATCAACAACACCAAGAGCTAGTTCTTTGAGAAAATCAACAAGATAGACAAACGGTTAGCCAAACTAACTAAAGGCAAAGAGACAGTATCCAAATCAACAAAATCAGAAATGAAAAGGGAGACATAACAACAGACACTGAAGAAATACAAAGAATCATTAGAACCAACTTTGAGGGCATACATGCCACAAAATTTGAAAATCTAAGGGAAATGAACGATTTTCTTGATGAATTCCATTTGCCAAAATTGAGTGAAGAACAGATAAACAATCTAAGTAGTCGCATTTCCCCTTTAGAAATAGAAGCAATCATTGCTAGTCTCCCAAGCAAAAAAAAAAAAAAAGAAAGAAAGAAAGAAAGAAAGAAAAAGAAAAAGCCCAGGGCCAGATGGCTTCAGTGCAGAATTCCACCAGACCGTCAAGGATGTGCTAATACTCTACAAGCTACTCCAAAAAATAGAAATGGATGGAACATTACCCAATTCATTCTATGAGGCCATAGTCTCATTGATACCTAAACCTCACAAAGACCCAACAAAGAAAGAGAATTTCAGGCCAATTTCTCTTATAAACATTGATGTAAAAATGCTCAATAACTTGCAAAATGAATACAAGAACATATTAAAGCTATCATTTACCATGACTAGGTAGGCTTCATTCCAGGCATGCAGGGATGGTTCAATATATGGAAATCCATCAATATAATCCACCATATAAATAAACTGAAAATAAAAAACTGCATGATCATCTCCTGAGATGCAGAGATAGCATTTGATAAAATCCAACACCCATTCATGTTTAAAATTTTGGAGAGATCAGGGATACAAGGCACATACCTCAACATAATAAAGGCTATATACACTAAGCCAATAGCCAAAATCAAATTAAATGGTGAGATACTTAAGGAAATTCCTCTAAAATCAGGAACAAGGAAAGGATGCCCACTCTCTCCATATCTCTTCAATATAGTACTCGAAGTTCTAGCCAGAGCAATAAGACAACAAAAGGAGATCAAGGGTATCCAAATGGGAAAGGAGGAAGTCAAATTATCCCTATTTGCAGATGATATGATAGTGTACATAAGTGACCCCTAAAATTCCACCAGAGAACTACTACAGCTGATAAACACCTTCAGCAAATTGGCTGGATACAAAATTAACTCCAAAAAGCCAGTAGCATTCCTATACACAAATGACAAGCTTGCAGAGGAAGAAATTAGGAAAGCCACACCCTTCACATTAGCCACAAGCAATATAAAATATTTAGGAGTTACTGTAACCAAGCAAGTGAAGGACTTGTTTGAAAAAAATTTCAAAACTCTGAAGAAAGAGATTGAAGATGACATGAGAAGATGGAATGATCTTCCTTGCTCATGGATTGGGAGATTTAACATAGTAAAAATGGCCATCTTATCAAAAGCAAACTACAGATTCAATGCAATCCCTATCAAAATACCTATACAATTTTTTAAAGACATTGAAAGTTCAATTCTGAACTTCATATGGAAAAACAAAAAACCAAGAATAGCTAAAACAATCTTGTACAATAAAAGATCCTCCGGAGGAATCTCCGTACCTGATCTCAAGCTGTACAATAAAGCAAAAGTAATTAAAACAGCATGGTACTGGCACAGCAATAGGGTAGTTGATCAGTGGAATCCAATCAAAGACTCAGATATGAATCCACACACATATGGTCATTTGATTTTTGACAAAGAAGCCAAATCTACTCAATGGAAAAAGGATAGCATCTTCAACAAATGGTGCTGGTCTAACTGGATGTCTACATATAAAAAAAATGAAACTGGACCCATATTTGTCACCTTGCACAAAACTCAAATCCAAGTGGATCAAAGACTTCAACATAAAAGCAGAGACACTAAGTGGGGAGACAAAAAGTGGGGAAGAGCCTGGAACATATTGGCTAGGAGACAACTTCCTGAACAGAACACCACCAGTCCAGGCCTTAAGGTCAACAATTAATAAATGAGGCCTCATGCGGTTGAGAAGTTTCTGTAAGGCAGGAGACGCTGTCAATAGAACAAAGCGACAGCCTACAGACTGGGAAAAGATCTTCACCAACCCTACATCTGACAAAGGTCTAATATCCAAAATATATAAAGAACTCAAGAAATTAAGCACCACCAAACCAAATAACCCAATTGAGAAATGGGGCTTGGAACTAAACAGACAATTCTCAACAGCGGAATATCAAATGGCTGAGAAACACTTAAAGAAATGCTCAACCGCCTTAGTCATCAGGGAAATGCAAATCAAAACAACTCTGACATTCCATCTTACACCCATCAGAACGGCTAAGATCAAAAATTCAAGTGACACCACATGCTGGCGAGGATGTGGGGAGAGAGGAACACTCCTTCATTGCTGGTGGGAATGCAAACTAGTACAGCCACTTTGGAAATCTATCTGGTGCTATCTCAGAAAAATGGGAATAAGGCTCCCTCAAGACCCAGCTATTCCACTCCTTGGAATATACCCAGAAGATGCTCCAGCACACAAGAACATTTGTTCAACCATGTTCATAGCAGCCTTATTCATAATAGCCAGAACATGGAAACAGCCTAAGTGTCCATCAGTAGAAGAATGGATAAAGAAACTGTGGTACATATACACTATGGAATACTACTCAGCTATTAAAAACAAGGAATTCCTGAAATTCGTGGACAAATGGATTGAAATAGAAATGATCATGAGTGAGTTAACCCAGAAGCAGAAAGATTCAAATGGCACATACCCACTTATATCTGGACACTAGCCCAAGGGGCATGCCCCATGAAAGTCTTCACCTATCAGGAAAGTTGGATAGATGTGAGGACATTCTATTGGGACTCTAGGTGAGAGAAGTATGGGAGAATGGAGAAATAGAAGGGTCCAGAGGGTCCTAGAAACCTACAAGTAGAACATTATGACGGGCAGATCTGGGCCCAGGGGTCCTGTTCAAACTATGGCACCAGCCAAGGACAATACATGCAGTAAACTTAGAACCCCTAGCCAATGGACAGGACATTCTCCACAGTTGAGTGGGGAGTGGGGTCTGACTTTCACATGAACTCTTGTGCCCCATATTTGACCACCTCTCCTTGGTGGGGAGGCCTGGTGGCACTCAGAGGAAGGATAGCAGGCTACCAAGAAGAGACTTGATACCCTATGAGCATATACAGGGGGAGGAAGTTGCCCTCAGTCACAGTCATAGGGGAGGGGAGTAGGGGGAAAATGGGAGGGAGGGAGGGATGGAGGATACAAGGGATGGGATAACAATTGAGATGTAATATGAATAAATTAATAAAATATATTTTAAAAAATGAAAATAAAGTGTACAGCATCTGCAGTTATCAGAGAAATACAAAGTAAAACTTCTTTGAGATTCCATCTCACACCAGCTAAAATGGCTTTCATCAAGAAGCAAGTAACAACAAATGACAGCATGGAAGTGGCAGGAAATGAACCCTTCTGCACTGGTGGTGGGTGTGTAAACTGACATGGCCACCCTGGAAAGCTGTCTGCAGCTTTTTCAAAAACTCAAAATAGAACCACTATGTACGTCCCCTAGCTAACTGACCCCTGGGAACGGACCTGAAGAACTCTGTATCCTACTACAGAGATGCTGGCACACTGTCCTGCTTGGCTTCTCTGTTGCTGTGATCAAACACTGACGAAAGGCAGTTTGGGGAGGAAAGAATTTATTTAGCTGTACAGGTTACAGTTTTCATCATCAAAGGAAGCCAAGCCAGGAATTCTTAGGCAGAAAGTGGAGCAGAGACCACAGAGAGAGCTGCTTACTGGCTTGCTGCCCATGGCATGGTAGGCCTGCTTTATTAATTATATGGCCCAGGATCATCTGTCTGTCACCATCCATAGTAGGTGAGATAAGCCCTCCCACATCAATCATTGATCAAAAAAAAAAAAAATGCTCCACAGACATCCCCACAGGCTGACCTGATGGCACCAGTGCCTCAATCGAGGTACTTTCCAAGGTGACTCTAATTTACCAAGTTGGCAATAACTAGCCAGCACACACACCCACGCTTATTGCTGCTCTGTTCCCGATAGCAAGGAAATGGAACCGGCCTCGGTGCCCATCAGCAGACCAGTGGATAAACAGAGTGTGACATGCGTGCCGAGCAGAACTGTATTCAGTCAAAATGAAAAATAAAATCTGCAAAAAATATGGGTGGAACTTGAAAATAGTATTATTAAGTGAGGTAACTAGGGTTCTAAATGACAAACACCGTATCTTTTCCCTCCTGTGGGTACTAAGTTGTAACTTTTAAATAAGCACATTTGTGTGAAATGGGCTATGTAAAGCTTGGGAACGTGGATAGGTGGCCATGGTGAGGGTAGGAGTCCTTACATGATGGGGGGCAGAGCACGTATGACATGATGCCAGGAAGGGAGGACATTGGACATGGGAAGGGTTAAGCAGGAAAGAAGGTGATGCCATGGGGAGAGGAAGGGGTAGGCGAGAGGGTTCAACCCAAGGTAACAACTTAGGTGAAAGCTATAAGGAAAGCTGATGCTTGGTAAACTAAACAAAATCTATTTTTTAAAGAAAGGATTGAATGGAGATTCCATGTATGAGTGTGAAAAGCTGCTCCCAGAAGCCATAAATTATTACATAAAAGTCACAGTGCCAGGAATGGGCTATTTCTTCATTAGCTGTTGGCTAGGGAAGCTGCTGAGGGTCCAAAAACAACAGAATAATTGCCACTACTGTTGGCTTTCCAGTATAAGAAAGTAGTAAGACCTTATTAACTTCTGGCTAACCCAGTCAGTTTCCAGAAGGCCCTGGGAAGGCTGTTGGAGAGAACTGTCAATAATCTTACTCCTCCCTTGACCCATATGGAACACTACTAACCAACTGAGCAAGGTGAGCCTGATGGTGCAACAGTGGCAAGACTGTTGTAAGGGCCACCAAACTCTTTCTGGTTGGATTTAATGCTCATAATACAGGGGGGAAATTCCACATCTGATACTGTAAATCCAGTCCAATGCCTAGGGCTAGAAGGACATAGGCCATACCAGGGATGCCATTGGAGCTGTTTTTCTAAATGTACGTGATATAACTATTAGACTTCATTCAAATAACTATGCTGACTCACACAGAATAGAGTTGATACCAGTTGTGCTCAGAGAAATTCTTTTGGCAGTGGTCAGCCGTGACTCCAGAGGCTCTGATGTGGCCAAAGTATTGAGAATATACGACTAGTGAACGCTCAGCCATAAGTAGAATGTCTATATTACTACCTTCCAAGGCTCAGAGGACACAGTAGAAGAAAGAGTAAAAGAAATAACAAGTGCAAGAAGGTGAGGGAGGAGTGTGGAACACTGACTTCCGGGCAGGACTGCTGCACTCTCAAAGCTCACAAAAGCTGTAGTTAGCTGCACAAGATTGGAGCCGTCAATATCTCGTGATGAAAGAGGTCCTGCCCCTCCCTGAGGATTTATAGCCAGACAACAGGGAGGGAGAGACATTGGTAGATACTCATCTTCCTGTGAACGAGCTGCCATTGAGTCACACGTATGTGTCTGTGCACAGAGAGAGAGAGAGAGAGAGAGAGAGAGAGAGAGAGAGAGAGGGAGAGAGGGAGAGAGAGAGAGGGAGAGAGAAGGGGAGAGCAGTAAAGTAGAAGGAAGCCTCACTGGGAAGAGAAAGGAAAATAGCAAGAGTTGGGGACCAGGACCATTAACAGGGGGATCTGGAAGAACCCTGCTATTTACATGCATGTTAGTGTCATGATGAAACTCATCATGGCATATGATCAAGTGTGACTGAAAAAAAAACTTAAAAAAAAATAAAAGAATTCAAGCAGCTAGTCTTGATTCGTTGGGTCATTCAACCTCTAGAAAGTTTGGGTGAAAAGGAAATTTTAAAAGGAAAGGGTGGACATATACTGCAGTATTATCCAAAAGTGAGAATTATAATCAAACATAAAATATCAGGTGTAGAAAATTGCAGAAATAAGTGAAGATAACTGGTAGCACTGAAAGCATCAAGGAGATGTACATAAAGACAATGGAAGATGCTTTGTATGGGAAGTTAAAAAGCACTAAATAGAATCAGAAATATGAGTGGGACTAAAAAAATAAATGCATCATGAAAAATTATGGTTGTCTTTAGTTTTTTTCTGAACCAACAGATATATTTCCACTTTTCTTAGGCAATAAACAAAGAAATAAACAAGAGAGGAAGAGGAGAACTAAGTTTCTTTTCTTTGGAAGTATCTGACACTGCACGTGGAGAGGTGCTTGCTACCTATAGCATCCAAGGTCAAGGAAGACAGAATCTCTCTCTCCTCAGCCCCAGACACATTATCAACCCTGACAGGAGAAAATTCCAGACTCACTTTAGAATTTCCACAAATCACATGGCACAATGGCAAGGGGAAATAGAGATAGGAGCCTTGAGTGTACACAAGACAGTGGACTGTTCTCCTGGCACTAGGCAAGTCTGACAGAGAGCAGCTGCCCATCTCTCTTGGATGGAAGGTACAAGGCTGGTCAATGCTGAGGCAGCAAACCTGGACAGGCCGTGACCAGCAGGCAAAGCTGGACCGAGACAGCTGCTGCTTCAGGTCCAGCTGCTCTGTAATAGGTCCCATTATCTGGCAAGAAGCTACTTCCATTCTCCTTGGTGACATTGAACACCGTCACGTCACGGCAGTTCCTGATCTCCTCCGCCCGGGCCAGCAGCTTCCCTTTGGGAACTGAGATGTTCCAAGGACCACAGTGCCTAGAGTGGGCAGCGTCTGGTGGACTGCTTGGATGAAGGGCTGGCCAAACAGCTCCATTTTCCCAATCTCATCGATGAAGCACACTCTGTGCCCAGGGCCACAGGTGGGACATGCGTTTCTTACGACAGGTAGTGCCAACTGCTCAAAAGAAGCCAGGTCCACGACATACTGCCCCACTCAACACTCGTTTTTTCCACCTGGAGGCTGTGGCCCAACTCTGAACAGAGGCTCCCAAGCACCATACAGGGTGACTTGACATCAAATCCTTTCCTCCTCTTTCCTTGCCTGACTTTATGAGCATAAAATCCATCCACGGGCACCCTGGATGACATCAGGACCTCGCTGACTTTCTGGATCAAGGTTGTTATGCCAACCCATGGGGGCACAGTGAGGAACCCGTGCCACACCATGTGCTAGGGGTCACGGTCATCTTTATTTTTTAACTGGGGGAAATCTGCTGCCTAGCAGGCACGCTCCTTGTGTCTGTCAGTACAATTACAGCCCCTGCACAGCAGAAAAACCAAGAGCACTTTGCGCTGTGTGGGATCCATATCCTGGTCAGGCCATGTGCATGGGGGTCGGGCTGTGGTCTTACCGATCGATCCCAGACTAGTCCGTGAGGACGGAAGCCTGGATTCTTCAGCTTGCTTTCCTCATCGATGGCTCTGAGCGCACTGCTTCTGCCTGAACAAAGCAAGGAGGCCATGAATCTGAGCTGAAAAATTAGTCACGCAGAGCAGTTGCACAGCTGAAAACATGCCGTGAAGCAACAGTGTCCACGTTTTTTGTCTCAGTTCCTCCTGAGTACTCATGAATGGGAGGATCTTCCGAGTCTGTGAGAAAGGGCTGAAGGTCATCTTCTATTCCACATCACTCTGCTGGCTGAATTCCAGAAGGTTCCAGTGCTTCCAGAACACTGGGCTTACTGTGATCTCCCTTCTCTAGTCAGTTTTTCTCTTAATGCCACCTACATCTTCAGTGGCCTAGGGTTAAGTTGAAACACGTGTCACTTCATGGTGACGACATCCTGACAACCCCTGACTCCTCACAGGGCTGTAAAGTCATGATCATACTGGACTCTGGAAAGAGAAAGCCCTCCTTGACACGTGGGGAGTATCCTGCAGGAGCAGCGCTTACGGAAAGTCCAGTTCAAAGGTAACTACAAGGGCTGGCATTGCTTGGCAATTAACCTGCTTGCTGTGCAAGAGTAGAGGCCTGTGTTTGCATCCCCAGTACCCACATAAAAGCAGGCATGGTGGTACACATCTGTCAGTCTGGGCCGGGAAGTGGAGAGAGAGGAGGCGCTCAGGAGCTCAATGGATACTGTCGCTGAAACAGCAAGCTCCAGGTTCAGTGTCTCAAAAGATAAGGTGGAAGGAAGAGGATGAAGAGACCTAATATTATCCTTTAGCTTCCCTGGGCATACACATGAGTAAGTACACCTGCACACACATACGACAACACATACATACACATAAGAGTGACAACAGAGGCCCTTGGGTGGGTTGTTAGTAGCACAGACCAATTAAGATGAGGAGGCATGGGTGGATCGAAACAGTAAAATATGAAGCTATATTGGATACGACAGGTAAGATGTTATGTTAAGACTGAGCCCTGCTACAAAATTAGAAGGTAGCAGTCCTTCCTTGAATAGAGGTAAATAGAGACCACTAAAGAGTACCTGGAACACACTGTCAAGCACCATTAGACTAGCCAAGTAAAGGCATCAAGAAATCTGGTGGTCAAAGGAGAGGTTTGAACTGGAGGTAAAGTTCTTGAGTAATGGGAGCCACTTCTCGTTGCTGTTGTTACTCATCTTTGCATTACTGTGCACAGGACGAGAAAATCACTTAAAGAAGCAAAGGTTTGTGGGTCATGGCTTTGGAGGTCTCAGTGTACAATGAGCTTGCTTCGTTGTTTTCCTGCCTCAGGTATGGAGAAGATTGGGAAGAAGGCGGCGACGCAGGCAAGTTGCCTACCTCACAGCATCTAAGAGGACCTTGCCCAGGGCAGCACACACCCTTCCAAAGCACAGCCTAGCCACCTGCTCCCTCCAAGTAGGCCCCATGTCCTGCAGTTTGCACCACCACTCAAAAGGCCAATCATCTCTAACTCCATTGTTGTAGTCATCTGTATGTGTTATGACATACACTTGCCCACACACATACATGTACACAGGCACACACACACACACACACACACGTGTACATATTCACGTGCAAACAAAACCTCACGAGCTTGTGTTTGGACATCTATAACGTCATTCACCCATCCAGTCATAGATTACTGAACACCTCCCACGTACCACACAGAGTAAAGACGCTGTCTTCTCCCGCTAAGAACAATGCTTTCCTCTTCCTGGAGTAAAGCCCATGAATTCTAGATTAATATTCTTACTTTGCCATCTGGCCCTAACTCATTGCACCGATGTGGAGACAGGTGAAAAGCTCATCGGCCTGCCATCCTCTGGTGAAATCCTGCGCCTTCCCAATGCCGCCTTCTCTCCCTCTCCTGTGAGAACTCCTCACAAGTCGACTCAGTTCAGGACTTCCTCACCAGCTCAGCCCAAGAACCGGACATGAAAAGATGTAATGTCCTCCCTCCCACAGTACAAACCACAAAAGCACCTTTGAAGGGATTTAGCATTACTGACAAGGACAATATCCTCAACTTCTAGCCTACCCGAGGGGACAGTGCTGCACATGACATCAAGCCCACAGTATGCTGGCATTGGAATTTCCCATCAAGCCCTGGGCTCTTCCTCCTTCCCTATCCTTACTCTCATGCCTGTTCTCCATTTTAAATTTTTCACAATATAATTTTCTCTTTCTGTCTGCCTAGTTCTTCCTTGAGGAGGGCTGTCTAGAAGAATGTAATGCTTCTTGACCTGATTTTACACTAAAAATTAAAAAAAAAAAAAAAAAAAAGAGCAAAACCTCTAACACTGTGCCTTATAACTCCTTTTTAAAATATATTTTATTAATTTATTCATATTATATCTCAGTGTTATCCCGTGCCTTATAACTCTTATGCAATTTTAAATTTTCATATAAAATGTTCTCTACTGATTTATTAATGCACATTTTTATGATCCTTGATAACTGTAATCAAATGTAAAAGTAACACAGTTATGCATGATGGTGCAAACATTATAATCCCAGCATTTGAGAGGCAGAAGCAGGCAGAACAGAAGTTCCAAGGCAGTCCAGACAACAAATGCAAGACCCTATCTTAAAAATGCAAGGGTTGGGGATGATAGCTCAGTGGCTGAGTGATGGGCAGCTGCAAGGCCCTGGATTTAATCTATAGAACTATGAAAATAAAACAACAAAATAAAAGCAAGGGACAATATACATGCCTGACTTTGTTACAGACTGCAAACCTTGATTATAAGCCCCAGAGCGGCTGTCAAAAAGCCGTGAATGGGAAACCTAGGGACTTCAGAAAAACCTTCCTTGGAGCATCTCCCCAGTAAGGCCCAATCACAAGCAAGCTGTCTACCCACTGACAAGGCAGGCACTCGGCACAGGACAAGTTCGTGACATAGCTCTGTACACAGAAATGTACATATGGCAGAACTTACCAAAGAGGCGTTACTGTGCCACTCATTCTGAAAGCATACATACCACCTGAACATGTAGTTGATTTAATAATCTAGCATATGCTTTAAATTAAAAGAGGAGGAGGAGGAACAAGAAATGGAGGAAGAGGAGAAGAAGGCAGGTGTTGGTACAGTTCTGCCTGGGGGAGGGGGGGTGTCCCAGAACCTCTAGAATTAACGCTTCTACACAAAACAAGTTAAACCAAATTAAGAAGGACCTCTTGGGGCTGGAGAGATGGTTCAAAGGTTAAGAGCACTGGCTGCTCTTCCGAAGGTCCTGAGTTCAATTCCCAGCAATCACATGGTGGCTTGCAAGCATCTATAATGAGATTTGGTGCCTTCTTCTGGCTAGCAGGTATTACATGCAGACAGAACATTATATATAATGAATGAAAGAAAGAGAAAGAAAGAGAAAGAAAGAAAGAAAAGAAAGAAAAGAAAGAAAGAAAAGAAAGAAAGAACCTCTTGTGGGTTTCCAAGGTGACATGCTGCCTGTTCCATATAGAGAAGTTTCTAGCAACTTGTCAGTAGAAGTCTTTCAGATTTAAAAAAAAAAAAAAAGCATACTGTATATGCACAGAGGACTTTGGTTTGGCCATGAAGTATGAAATCACATCACTTACTGGAAAGTGGATACAACTGGAGATCACTGTATCAAGCAAAATAAGTGAGGCTCAGAATGACAAATATTCTACACAGACAAAAACAGACATGGCAACAGAAGCAAGGCTTCGGAAGGAAGGGCTGGCAACAAAGGAGGACAAGAAATGGGAGTGTGTGGGAGTGAGCGTGGTCACAGTAAGTGGCAACCATGAAGGAGGCGGTCTTTATGAAACGCATCACCATGTACAGCAAACATTCAGTGAAAGAAACTCTTTTTT
The DNA here is from genome assembly GCF_903995435.1 of Acomys russatus. NCBI lineage: Eukaryota > Metazoa > Chordata > Mammalia > Rodentia > Muridae > Acomys > Acomys russatus. Next base: position 13,483,270 of record NC_067151.1, on the reverse strand, counting down.
CAAATGTAGGTACCAGGGGCTGGAGAGATGGCTCAGTGATTGAGAGCACTTTGCTTTTCCACAGGACCCAAGTTTGGGTCCCAGTACCCACCATTGGTGGCACACAACTGCCTGTAACTCCAGCTCCAAGAGAATCCAACTCCCCCTTCTGGTCTCTTCAGTCTGTGCACTCACTTGACATACACACAGAGACATAGACACATGCATACATACAAATGAAAATAATATTCTTAAGTAGATGCTCCTCAGTGAACACCACTAACCAAGAGTAAGTATAGACTAGATTTGGAAAGAAAATAGCTACCCTTGCCATGGAGTCAGGGGAAGCAAATGGGGATGTGAGGATAGAAACAGATCACCAGGCAAAGGGAAGAGGAATTCTCTTGTTAGAGGGTGCAGCATACGGAATGCGGGGAGGTTGGGTAAGCTCCTGCTGGGGTGAGGGGATGGCTCAGCTTATCTGGTAAGCATCATATCTGGGTGTGAACCCCAGAATTCACATGACAAACTGGGACTGGCTGTTTCTGCTCACGGCTACTGTGCTGGGAAGGCAGAGGTGAGTGGTTCCTGGGCCCCACAGGCAGCAAGCCTGACCTCCTTGGCAGGATCCGGGCCATGGGCGGTGTTGTCTCCAAAAGCAACCACTGTGTTCAGTCTGAATACTGACATTCAACTGAGGGAGGCAGATACAAGCAGATCGCTGTGAGTTTGAGGCCAGCAGGGTTTACAAATTGAGTCCAGGACAGCCAGGGCTACACAGAGAAACCCTGTCTGAGAAATAAAGATTAACATTTAAGGTTATCATCTGACCTTCACGCACACTCACACACACAAATACAAACACTCACACACTCATGCTCACACACACGCACACTTTTTCTAAGAAGACATTTGTGGAAATTGAACAAACGGGAGTAGGAAGGAAAGCACTAAAACACCACCCACACGAGAGAAGCAAAGAGCTGTGGGAGGGTATCCTGGGTTTTCAGACCTCTCAAAAGATAAAAAATGTCCAACACTTCCTGAAAACAGCATGGTGGTGTGCCAAGATGCATATCTTATTTTTTTTTTTTTGCTTTGTTTTATTTATGTATAAATGACATATTTTTTGGTTTTTCAGGACAGGGTTTCTTTGTGTACCTCTAGATGTCCTAGAATGAGTTATGTAGACCAGGCTGGTCTCAAACTCACAGAGACCCACCTGTCTCTGCCTCCCAAGGGCTAGGGTTAAAGGTGTGTGCCACTACTGCTTGGCTTATTTTTTTTTTCATTAATTATTTATTTACTTACTTATTCTTCACTCATACTCCGCATCCTGACAACAGTTTTCCCTTCCTCCTTTCTGCTCAGTCCCTCCCTCAGATCCACTCCTCCTCTGTTTCCCTTCAGAAAAGAGCAGGCCTCCCAGGGATGTCAACCAAACCTAGCATAACAAATTGCAATAAGAGAAGGGCACAAACCCGCACATCAAGGCTGAACAAAGCAGCCCAGTAGGAGCAGAAGGGCCCCGAGAGCAGGCAAGAGAGTCAGAGACACCTTTACTCCCACTGTTAGGAGACCCACAAGAACACCAAGCTACACAACCATAGCATATAAACAAAGGGCCTAGCACAGGCCTATGCAGGCTCCATTTCTGTGAGTCCCTATGAGCCCTGCTTAGTTTTCTTGTGGTGTCCTTGACTCACTGGCTCCTTCAGTCCATCCTCCTCCTCTTCCAGGAGATTTCCCAAGCTCCGCCTAATGTTTGGCTTTGGGTCTCTGCATCAGTTTCTGCGTCAGCTGCTGGGTGAAGCCGCTCCGCTGACCATTATGGCTAGGCTCCTTTCTACGAGCACAGCAGAATAAGATGTGTATTTTAGAACTTAGCTGGGGCTCACATGCTTTCTACCACTTTTTAAAAAATAGCTTGGCCATTGGCTAGATCTGGATAGGGGTTTGAAGTTTACAACCTGTATTGTCCTTGGTTGGAGCCATAGTTTTAGCGGGACCCCTGACTTTCACACGTACTCTGGTGCCTCATATTTGACCATGTCCCCTGGATGGGGAGACCTGGTGGCACTTAGAGGAAGGATAGCAGGCTACCAAGAAGAGACTTGATACCCTATGAGCATATAAAGGGGAAGGAAGTCCCCCTCAGTCACAGTCATAGGGGAGGGGAGTAAGGGGGAAATGGGAGGGAGGGAGGAATGGGAGGATACAAGGGATGGGATAACCATTGAGATGTAATAAGAATAAATTAATAAAATAAAATTAAAAATATAACTTAGGAGAAGTAAGACATTTCAGGTTGTATGCTCATGGAGGGAACCTTAAGAAAATAAGTGTAGGAGAGCTGGGGGAGGGGATCCACCTCAGGAGCTGTGTTGCTCCAGCTGCCCCATCCCCAAGGCAAAGGACTTGTGGAGTTTATGCTGAGGGAGTTTTCTATATGTGGCTGCAGAAGTGTCAGCCACCTGGCCAGAAAGCACAGGAAGACAGACATGTTTACATACAGGGACTGCAAAAACCACAGAGGGTCTGGAGCAAGGACCAGGAACATTTATGGGAACCTGTGTTCTGTGTGCAGCAGCAGATAGCACGTCAGGACAGTTAGCTGTGCAGCGCACATGAGCTAATGTGTGCCCAAGGGCTGTTGTCCATGTTCTGTGTGTTTAAGTAGATGTGACTACAGATGCTGCTCTGCAGACCAGAAACTGGAGACACAAAAGCATTAAGGAAAAGGCCGGGAGGTCGGGGGAGGAGGGGACGGACAGTTCACTGTCATTTGGGTTGTGTCACAGCAAAGGGTTAGTACAGAGCTTCCAAACACGAACAGAGCACTGGAAGAGCTTCTGCTCCCGTGGTTCCAAAGGAAGGAAAGTCCAAGTTCAAGGTGGTAAGAACTCTTTGCACCTTTCAGCCATCTGCCACTCATTCACTGTGTCCTCACATAGAAAGAGGAAGGAGCCATGCTCTCTTCTTTCCTTGTTACCAGGCTCACCCTCAGGGCCCTGTGAGGACCTGCTCACCTTCAAAGGCCCTGCCTCCATCATACTGGGGTTGGGGCTCGGAAGATGAGCGAGGAGGGTTACACTGAGTGCCTAACCGCTTGTGTGGGCTTTTCTCTGCCAGAAAGGCCACACGCTCACTCCACCAAGAGCTTGTGTTCAACACAGGCCATCTTAGCCATGCTGAGGCTTGGGGAAGGGGCAGCAATTTGAAGGCTTAACAGATGGGATCAAGAAAATGAGCAAATCTACTAATTTCTGATATCTTCCACAGCCTCGACTACCTAAGGGAAGGAGGAAGGGTGAGGGGGGAAGGGGTGGTTGAGTGAGCAGGATTCAAGTACATTATATGCTTGCTTGGAAATGTCAGAATGAAACCCATATACACTTTAAAAGTGCCACAGGCCCAGCATCTGAGTCTCTCACTTACAAACTCATAGGGAACAGGAATTGAGCCCTTGGGTCTCCACTGGAGATGCAGATATATCCTTGCATTCTTTGGCACTTAGATCATAGATCAAGCAATGTTGCTGTATCATCTGGAACTCAGGCTGATTTCCAGTGTGGCTGGCTCCTGGGGAGAGATGCATGGAAATAGCCTTCTCTATCCCAAAGAAATAACCTGACCTATGCCATCTTCCTATCCGCATCCCCATCCCCCGGAGAGACAAATCTCAAGCCATAAAGTGCAGTGCGGCAAGAGAAAGAAATGCTGTGGCCTGGTGTGCCTGGAGGTTGCTGTGTTCTCATCCATGCTGCAGAGTGGTCCATGGTGCTGGGCTTAAGTGGCTCCAGCTGGTGGTAATTAGAACAGGAGAGGAAGGGGAGAGAGAATAGAGGGAGGGTGCTGGGGGCCGCCCCATAGCCACCAGGAAGAGCTGATTTGCTAATTTCACTGTTTCCTCCTCATCTGCTGCCACACTCCACCCCCCTCCTCTGCTGGCCATGTGGTGCCCAAGGCCAGTGAAGTGCACCCGTCCTTGGTCCCCAGTATCCTGCCGATGCAGACTCTTAGCTCTCCATCATAGCACAAACGTTAGTGATTTGGTGTATCCCAAGCATGGAAGTTGTTGATGATACCCTGACACTGACAAGCAAACTGTGTAGCAAGAGCTGTAAAGACAAGGTGACGGCACAGGACCCTGTGAATGGGGACACTTAGGCTCAGGGTAGGCTGGTCGGGTGGGTAAGTGGAAGAGGTGACACCTCAGAGAAGCATAAGAGAAATGTCCAAGAACTGGTGCATGGACCGAAGAAGGAAACAAAATAAACCATTCTAACAAGAACAGCTGGGTCAAACTGGGCAGTGAGCAATATCTCCCATGCATGTTCTTGATGCAAGTCTGAATGGAGACAAGCTGCAAGCAGGGTTGGATAAGCATCACCCTTAGGAATTGGTTGCTCTGGGCACCTGACAGCATCTCTGCAATGGCACGCCCACGCCCAACATCTCCTCTGCAGTCATGCCTCTGCCTCCAACATCTCCACCCCCCACCCCAACAACTTCCCTGCAGACACACCTTCCTCAGAGTGCTCTGAAGAAGGCGCTAACATGAAGGTACTGGGGATACTTGGTGGCTGTTGATGTCTTACCAACACTGCAGCAGCGGTCTCAAGGAAGTTACGGGCCATAATTGTGTTTTCTCTGTTGTGATACGACCCTGCCTTAGAACCCATCTTTTACTGATTGCCTACAGTCAAGGCCCAAAGAGGGCATCTGCCCATTCTCTACAGAAGCAGCTACAAGCCCTTAAGCTGTCAGAGCCTTCCAGTCCCTCTGACGAGCTTTCCTTGTTTTCTAACCATAATTGCTGTTTGCCAATTGATTTGGAAACAACAGAGTTGGCCGTAGAGTAACTCAAGAAGGGTGACAATCAGACAGGTTAAACTGTGTGCCCCAGAATTATACATAGAAACGTCATCTTTGTATCTTATTCTAATATCTTGATGCCAGTTGTGGCAAAACAGGCATAAGTCATATGTTCCGATGAGCAAAAGCTTCTAGAGACTAACAAAGGCCACCTCTGATGCTCCTCAAACCCAAACTAAGAGCAGTCCACTTACTGTCCCCTGTCACCCCGGGGAAACCTCTGCTTCCTTCCTAGCTCACAGGCCTCTTGCCTTCCCACCCTGTACCTTAGTATGATCATCAAGCCCTTAGTCTTAAGCTAGGTGTCTCTCAGCCCACAGTCTCCATCTGACTGGGTTCTGGGCTAGCTCTCTTGGGAGCCCACTCCTTCGCCAGTGCTTGTTGATACATTCTGCTTGTGACACTTCTGTGGCATCCTAGACTTTTAGAAAAGTACACAGTAGGCACAAAGCTATTTCACTTCTTAAAGGCTTGGAAGAAAGTGACATGAAAGACCTGGATGATAAAAAAAAAAAAAAAAACAAAACGGAGATGTAGACCAAAGAGTTTTCAGGTCATTCGTGGTACCCACATATGGATAACAAGCCCTCTTATGGTGGGGGTGGGGGTGGGGGTCTGTTAACAACTTAGTGAAATAAAAATACGTGTTGCAACAACAGCTATGTCCTTAATTGAATAAGCATGCATCTATTTCTCATCCACAGCTTACCTATGAAAAGAAGACTTTGGGGTTCCCATGTGTCTCCCCAGTGTGCTGGTGTGAGGTGCCCCCAATAAGCTTTCTACACCCAGAAATGCAACTAAGCTGTCCTTAGATCATGGTGCCACCTAGTGGTTTGGCTCCTAATCTGTGTGCCATCGGTCTCCTTCTCTCTGAGGTTTCCTTATTCCTCTTAGCAAAGACAATTCCCTCCTCCTCTCCAAACTCCTTTCTCTTCAAATAGCGCCCTGGTTTCCACATGATAAATTAGCACAAAACTATGAGGCACATGCCTGTATGCAAAGAAAGACAAGCTATAGGATGGGAAAACACTGACAAAGCATCCCCACCCACCCACTCCCACCCCACCCCCACGCCCCACTCTCTGGGTCATCGGTCCCTAGGGTGTATCTTATTCATGTACCAACATGTAAAACAACCTCTCACCAAGTGTTTAGAGGCTGGAGGGTGTTTCAGATGAGCAGGCCACAGGTGGAGAGCTGTGGGATTTGGAGCTTAACTGCCATTTCAAGCATTACTCTATGGAAGAGCTGGATTCTGAAGTTAGTGCCTTTGGACTGGCATTCCTTGGGCACGTAGGAGTTTCTTATGAGTTCAGTGGTTCTGTCGTAAGTACATGGCCAAGTACAGCTTGGAGACAAGAAGACTGTAAAACTGAGAGAAACGCAATCTGTCAGGAAGAGTTGCAGAAAGCAGGTTCCAGTAGCTGATGCTGTGCTCTACTCACTCTATGGGGGCAACGGCAGAGTGCTGAGGAGCAAGCCGATGCCCTGGGTGTCCTCAGTATCTGCTTCTAACAGTCTGAGCGGACACAACCAGAAGTCTTCGTTGTCCATGCATATTGTCTACAGCTTTGAGGTACAAAACTATCTCCCCATTTATAGACTTGTTTTCTCTTAAGCAACTGAAGAAAACGCCCTCTTACTCATTATACTAATATAAAATGATTGTTGGTCTTCCTTTGAAGCTGTCTGTGTCTGTCTGTCTGTCTGTTTGTCTGTCTGTCTGTCTGTCTGAACAAATGTGTGTTAACTTATGCAGGCCTCCCCATAGCTTTATACACATGGTCCTAGGAAAGTGTTTATAGATTGGAAAACCAAGCAATAGACACCTAAAGACTTCAACCATAATATGTTACAAAATATTATAGAATTCTTCATTATCGTCACTGCAGGGGACAGTCTTTAGAAAGAGACAGAGAAGAAACTGGTCAGAAAGAAGTTGCCAAGAAAATGAACAGCAGCCCCGTGCCACCCCAGGGAGTGAGGGCCATTCTGCCTGCTCCTCCTGCAAAAGGCGTCAGAAGTCCCTGAACTACTAATTCTCTGTGTCCTTGTCACCCCAGCCACCTCACATCTTAGGGCATGCAGTGCCCCTTGAGCAGGAATGGAAGATGGATCTGCCTAGAAGGGGCTCCAGCCCCATGGTACCACTGCCTGGATAAAGGCTAAGGCTAGCACCGTCTTGTCAGAAAAAGCAGCCCTCCTGTGAACTAAAAGTTCCTCCTCAATCTACAGCTGATGCTCGTACGAGTCTGGCGACAATTCAGAGTCCACACAAAGTGTAAAAATGCGACTCGCCCTGCTCACATGTCACAAAGAATCTTTTCACCCCACGCACACACCCAGCTGGAAACAAGCTGAGTCCCTGGAGTTCTATCATGCGATTGCCCCTTTTATCTAACTGAAATTCAAGGGGAGACCTCCTCCATGTGCCTGAGGCTCTGTCTAGCTGCGGCCTGTTCCTGGGTAAGGAGCTTGTAGCTCTCCAGGCGCTCAACATGGACACCCAGTTCTCCCTTTTAGACTAGAAAAGAATTCACTTCACTCTGTGTCTTAAGTTAAGGTGGCTTTTGCTATGACGAAACACCATGACCAAAAGCAAGTTGGGGGAGAGGAAGTGTTTGGCTTACATTTGCACACAGTTCATTCTTCAAGGAAGAAAGGAAAGGAACTCAAACACAGCTGGAACCTGGAGCCAGGGTGCACAGGCCACGCAGCAGGAACCTGGAGCCAGGGTGCACAGGCCACGGAGGGGTGCTTCTCACTGACTCACTTAGTCTTGCTTAGTCTTCTTTCTTATAGAACCCAGAGACTACCAGGCCCAGGGTAGCCCTGCCAACAATGGATTTGGCCTTTCCCTATCAGTAAATAATAAGAAATGCCCTGCAGACTTGCCGGCAGCCTGCTTCTAAGGTTTCCTCCTCGCAAATGACTATAGCTTGTGTTGAGTTAACATGAAACTAGCCAACACCCTCTGGAACCTTCTAGTTATGAAAATTCCTTCTAGCCACTACCCCAGCTGGCTTAGTTCTACTTCCACCCATGTACACAGCGCCCTGAACAGTCCTCTGCTCTACAGAGCAACTTCTCTACAGGAAATTTTGCACCATAAGCTACTGATCAAAGGTAGTATACACAAACAACCAATCAAGAAGCTAAAACTGTGAGGAAGGGAGAGCAGAACCAAATGAAGAGGAATCGGTTGGGGGGCTGGAGAGATAGCTCAGCAGTTAAGAGTACTGGCTGCTCATGCAAAGGTCTTGAGTTCAAGTCCCAGGAACCACATGGTGGCTCAGCCATCTATAATGTGATCTGATGCCCTCTTCTGTCTGATGCTGTCTTCTGTCATGTAGGCATACATGCAATAGAGTACTTAGTTACATAAATCTTAAAAAAAAAAAAATGAGCTGGACGTGGTGGCACATCCCTTCAATCCCAGCACTGAAAACCAGAGGCAAGCAGATCGCTGTGAGTTCAAGGCCAGCCTGGTCTACAAAGCAAGTCCAAGACATCCAAGGTTACACAGAGAAACTCTATCTAAAAAAAAAAACAAAAAACAAAAAACAAAAAACAAAAAAAATGGTTGGAAAATATTATTTTCAGAGTGGTTCAAAAGAAGCCCTCCATGTCCTGTCCTGCAGGGGTGGGGCTGCTTCTGAGAGAATGTTCAAGGAATCCCCAGAGAGAAGTGAGGTGAGGTAGGCTGGATCTGCTTACTGTCATCAAGAACTTAAACTCCACTGAACCTGCTATACACAGACAACTGGCCATGGGAGAGTCCAGGGTGCCCAGCAGATGTGTTTGCATGAAGACAAAAACATAAAAGCAGAAGGTTTTGTGGGGGAGGTTGTTACTTTTGTTTGGCAGTGCTGGAGACAAACCTAGGTTCTGCACATGTCAGTCGTACATTCTGAGATGTGTCCCTAGCACACTAGAAGCAGAAACCATAAGGGCCACCAAACCATAAGTTCTGTTGACAAAGGGCCCAGCCCACAGACAAAAAAGCCCCTCACTTGACCCTCATGTGGCTGCACATTACTGACCATCTCTTTTCCCCTGGTCTGTTAGTCAAAAAATGACTGGCCGAGTTCATGCTGTTTCACAAGCCATTGGAATCCATTTGATCCATCATCTCTACAGTAAGCTCTGTTGAGGATGCTGACCAAGAAAAACAGGAGCTAAATAGTGGGCACACAGCTCCAAAGACTGAAGGGAGCAACTTGGATCTGAACGATTCAGGGAGAGTCTCAAAAGCTAGATTCCTGGCTACACTGTCTTATCTGTAAACAGTCCCTGGTTATCCCATACAGGAGTCCTACCACAGCGAAGGCCATTAGTTAGGTGTTTCTGGGGGCTTTTGGTTTAAATAGAGTTTATACCATGTGACACCAAGTAGAAGGAAGTTGTGCTGCTAGATCAACCCAGACCAAGACTTGCAACGCACATGCACATACATGCAATGTGCATACATATGTACACACACACACACACACACACACTAAATAAATGCCATAAGATGTCACATGTAAATAGCTCAGGTATTCCTCTTCCACTGTCTTCCCTTCTGCTCTCAGTTCTCTCTCACTTTCTTTTAATAAATCTGTATTCACTCCACTATAAGATAAAATGGAACTTTTAAATATTTACATAGCATGTAGACTGGGAAGAGATATTCAAAAGTAAGCTGCTAGCCAGATATTTATTTTTAAAATAATGAATTCATCGAGAAAAAGAAAATGGACAAGATGAAGCAGATGTGCACAAACTATATGCAAATTTGCTCACAGAACACCCTATTGTTTTACAACAGTAAGCAATTACCATCATGCATGGGCACAGCCAGCCTGCAAACCATGCTCCATAAACAGATTCTTCAAAGGACATAGTAAACCTGCTTGGGTTTTCACATCACCGTGCCTTCCCAAATCAATGTCCTCCTCACCCCAGTTACCTGGCACAGCAGCTCAGGGGCTTGGTGTTCATTGTTGACTTGAGAGAATCCAGAACCTTCTGCAAGTTGGGCTTCTGTGCACCCCCTCTGAGTGTTGTCTTGATTGCACTAACTGATGCTGAAGCCTCACCTTAACTGTGGGTGGAGCCATCCCCTACACCTACAATCCTGGCTGTGTAATTGGAGAGAGAGAGAGCTGCCCTTTAGCAGGCCTGCATCCTTTGGTGTCTGCTTCTTTACTGCAGGTACAATGGCATTAACAGCCACCAGCTCCTATGTCCCCTGCATGTGGGGCTGTACCTTGAACTAGGAAATGAAATAAGCCTTTCCCCCTGATAAGTTGGTTTTTTTTAAAATATATTTATTTTAATTTTAATTGTCTATAGGTGTGTGCATGTGTGTGTGCGTGTGTGTGTGTGTGTGTGTGTGTGTGTGTGTGTGTGTGTGTGTGCATGTGGGTGTGTGACTCTGAGTGCAGGTACCCACAGAAGCCAGAGGCATTGGATCCCCTGGAGCTAGAGTGACAGGTGGTTGTTAACCATCAATGCTGGTGCTGGGAACCAAACACCAGTCCTCTGGAAGAGCAGCTTATACTCTCGACCACTGAGTCATCTCTCCAGCTCTTAAGTTGCTTTTGTTGAAGTACTTTATAGAGGTGCAGGAAAGAAACTAGGACAGTAGTCCCTGCAAACCTCTGCATTTGGAGAATATCAGAGTCACCTCACAACGTTAGCACAAGCTGCCGAGCGCCACGACCAGATGTGGGTCAGCAAGTCTGTGGTAGGGATCAAGGCTTCACATTTTACAATGGTGCCCAACTGGTAGAGAGTCCTTGCATGGCATATGTGAAGTCCAGAGTTGTCTCCCCAGCACCACACACACTGAATGTGGTAACTCAACCTGTGATGCTGGCACTCAGCAGGTTGGAGGCAGGAGGATCAAGAGCCTCAGCTACATAGAGAGGTTCAGGACCAGAAAAGCATAAACAAACAAATAAAAATTCATCTGTATGATACACCCAGGGAACCCTACAGCTGCTGAGCCAGGAACTCACACTTTGAAAACTACAGCCCTAGAATATTCACTTTCCAACACACAGCTATTTTTAAAACTCCCAGGCCCACTGAGTCATCGTTAGGCCCACATATTTGGTTATATGACTATCAGAGGACAAGCAAAAAAGGCTAAACTAAGCGTATTTGCTTACTCTTTAGGTAAACCTGATCTTCTGAAAGTGCCTTTTGCTAAAACAAATTCTTCAAAGAAGCTAATTTCTGTCTCCTAAAGAGCATATTTAAATTGAGACAGATGCCTTCCAACATGTGATACATTATCTTACACTTCAAGATCTTTAAATGCATACTTTGTGTCCTTTTGAAGTTCTGTAATTTTAGCACGACTAAATGAGTTCACCCTAATGGCTCAGCAGGGACACTGTTATACAATGTCACCTACTCTAGACAGATCAAGCTGGCCCTGACTTCTTTATAGACAACTTGGTGTGATGTGCCAGTCTCTTCAAACACAGGTATCAGTTATAATAAGTACATTCACTTGTTAAAGCAAAATAAATAGCAGCAGCGGATACATTATAGACACACAGACTAAAACTTGTGCTTCACAGAGGCCTGGAGATGCTTGAAGTTAATAGTCTCAATGTTAAAATACTATTTTAAATAGTAAAAGCTTAACACTAAATTCTTGGTGTCTTCTGAAAAATTCAACACATTATGGAGGCAAAAAAAACAGGATCTGCCCTTGCAGCTCACTGAAGGTCTCCCCAGGAGCTGTCTTACCTTAGAATCTTCTAGAAATACCTAGCGAAGTTAGTGTCTTTTGTTGTTGTTGTTCTTCTTCTTCTTCCAAATCTTTCACAGCTTTTCAGCCCCCAGAATTCCATGGGAGTGACAATTCTCATGTTAGCATGAATGTTCATTGTTCTAACATGGATGTTGACGTCTGCTAAAACTCATGTGTTGGATGCTTAATAGCCAGCACAATTGTATTAAAAAGTGGAGCCTTTAGGGGGTTATCAGTCATAACAGGGTTATTGGTTTTAGGCTCAGTTCTCTTAACTAATATATTTTATTAACAACTTAGTGACCGAGCATATGTCACTTATAACCCGACTAACCAAAACAATAGGAAATGAGGATTAATGGACACAATAACAAAACCTTAAGGATATCAGTTCCGAGGAACGATTCTCCAGATGTGAGCCACAGCATTTCTTTTGCTGGAACCTGGGGTAACCAGAACCCAGAACCTCAGCAGGAACTGGAGCCCCGAAGCCTTCCCTCGAGCGGTTTTCTCTAGGAGTGTCTTGAAGTGTAGCGATAAACAGCCAAATCTTTCCCAAGTCTCCAAAAAGCCCCACCTCCAGTTTGGGGCTCATTTATATACCTCCTCCCAGAGTCTGTTCACAGGATCTTTTCAGCTGGCGACAATTAAGCTCCTGCACGAGGTGGTTGCTCTTCTAGTGAATTAACCTCACCCGTTCTTTCTCGAGACCATTCCGATCCCACACTTGGAATCCTAAAAAACAGGTTTATCTCTCCTCCAATTGTTTGTCTTAGTTACTGTTCTATTGTTGTGAAGAGACACCATGATCAATACATCTTATAAAAGAAAGTACTGGGGGATCCAAGATGGCGGCGAGCAGTGTGAACCATGTTTGGAGGCTCCAGTGAAAAATTCAGGGAATTGCACAGATTTCTGAGCCAGGAACACCAAGGTCCCCACACCACGGCAGCGGGAATGCTCCATGGTTCGGAGGGACCAGGGTGCGGAGGACCTGCGTGCCCCTGCACACGGGAGGAGCGCAGATTTTCTCAGATTGGAGCAGCAGCGGCAGGGGCAGCAGCAACAGCAGTGGCGGCAGCAGTGGCAGTGGCAGAGGTTTGCAGCTCTGAGCCTTCCGGTGGAGGCGATTAGTGTGGTGGCCAGTGGGAGTTACTGCGGGAGAGGGGACTCTGGATGGGATTTGGGTCGCGTGGTGCCTTGTGACCCAAACTGGACTCGGCGGACAGTTCAGCCCCAGACTCCCGGGTTCAGCTCAATGCGTAGTGCCATGGAGACGCTGTCTCAGCGCAGCAAGCAATTCTGCCCTAGGCACTAGCTCAACTCAGCCACAGCTCCCCTGCTGTGACACAGGCTGGGTGGAGCACTCAATTCCACCCTAGGCACCAGCTCAGCGCAGCCGCAGTTCTCCTGCTGTGACGCAGGCTGGGCGGAGCTCTCAGTTCCACCCTAGGCACCAGCTCAGTGCAGCCGCAATTCTCCGGCTGTGACGCAGGCTGGGCGGAGCACTCAGCTAAACCAGAGGCACTAGCTCACATCAATGAGCAGTTCTGCCCAAGACACTAGCACAGCTCAGCAGGCAGTTCTGGGGCACTTACACAGGCTGAGATCAGCACGCAGATTCAGCCCAGAGGCCCTAGCTGGACTTGCCGGGCAGATTGGGCCCAGAGACTCTAGTTGAGCTGTGTGCACAGGCTTGGTGGCTGCAAGACTCTGGCTGGACTATCCACACAGTATAGGCCCGGAGTCCCGGGCTGAATTCAGTGTGCAGTGTGAGTCCAGAGTCCCTGGCTGAGCTTGGTGCACAATTCCGCCCCGGAGACTCGGGTGGAGCTCGGCGTGCAGTTTGGGGCCTGAGTCCCTTAACTGTGCTTGGCAAACAGATTGGGCCCAGAGACTCTAGCGGAGCTTTTGGCACAGTCCCGGCTCTAAGATTCTGGTTGGACACAGTGTGCAGTTTGAATCCAGAATTCCTGGCTGAGCTTGGCGGACAGTTCAGGCCCTGAGTCAATAACTGACCACAGCACACACTTTGGGCCAAAAGCCCCTAGCTGAACTTGGTGTACAGTCCCAGCCCCCCAAAATTCTGGCTGGACCCTGTGTGCATTTTGTACTCAGAATCCCTAGCTGGGCTCGGCAGACAGTTCAGACCCTGAGAATCTAGCTGAGCTCGGCGCATGGTTAGGGCCCAGTGTCCCTGGCTGGACATGGCAGGGAACCCAGAAGGCTGTGGATACCTTGGCCTGACCCAACGCTCATTCAGAGACCCAGAACGATTGCAAGACCCACAGCACAGGGGAGCTGAGGATCACTGGCTGTGAGAGACCAGAACGACAGGGCTAACCTCCTGCCATCCACACCAGTGAAGTATCAGAAATTCCAGCCTACAGAAATTGTGAGAAAACAAGTGAATCTACCATCAGACTCCCTCCATCCAACTCTGGAAGCTACCCAACAAAAACAAAGACACCAAGATGTCTAAAGGACAGCGTAAAAGCATACGCAAAAAACCCCAAAACAACATGGCGTCTCCAGTTTCCAGCTATCCCAAAGAAAACAACCCAGAGAACTCAAATACAACGGAAATACAAGAAAATGACCTCAAATCCTTAGTAATGAGGATATTAATGGAGGAAACAAATGAAATTCGTAATCAAATGCAGGAGGACGCAGCCAAACAGGTGAGAGACATAAAAGAAGCTGGAAAAATTTCAGGAAAATGCAAACAACCAGATGAAAGAAATGAAAAAAATCAGTTCAAGATCTGAAGATGAAAATAGATTCAATGATAAACACACAGACAGAAGAAAAACGAGAACGTGAGACCTCAGAGAAGAAGGCGAGCAACACAGAGGTGAGCTTTTCTAACAGAATCCAAGAGATGGAAGAACGAATCTCAGGTCTAGAAGATACAATCACAGATCTTGAAGCAACCATTAAGGAAAATGCGAAATCTGTAAAACTCCTGACACAAAACATCAAAGAAATTAAGGACACTATGAAAAGAAGAAATCTGAGGATAATAGGCATTGAAGAAAGAGAAGATATCAGTCTCCAAGGCCCAGAAACTATTCTCAATAAAATCATGGAAGAAAATTTCCCCAATCTAAAGAAAGAGATGCCTATAAACATACAAGAGGCCTACAGAACACCAAATAGAATTGACCAGAAAAGAAAAACTGCCCATCACATAATAATCAAACCACAAAACATACAGGACAAAGAAAAAACTATTAAAAGCTGCAAGGGAAAAGGGCCAAATAACATTTAATGGCAAACCTATCAGAATTACACCCGACTTCTCAGCAGAGACCATAAAAGCCAGAAGGGCCTGGACAGAAATCCTGCAAACCCTAAAAGACTACAGATGCCAGGCCAGACTACTTTACCCAGCAAAACTATCAATAACCATTGACGGAGAAAACAAAATATTCCATGACAAAAGCAAAGTCAAACAGTACCTATCCACAAATCCAGCTTTACAGAAGGTACTAGAAGGAAAACTCCATCCCAAAGGGTCAAGCTACAACCAAAACTACTCAGGAAATAGATAACTATACCATGGCAAAAACACAACTACACAAACACTCGACTGGAACCAACATCACTATTAAGACTCTCAACAGTCACTGGTCATTAATATCTCTCAGCATCAATGGTCTCAATTCTCCAATAAAAAGACACAGACTAACTGAATGGGTGCATAAACAAGATCCAACATTCTTCTGCATTCAAGAAACACATCTCACCCATAATGATAGGCATTACCTCAGGGTAAAAGGTTGGGAAAAAATATTCCAAGCAAATGGTCACAAGAAGCAAGCAGACGTAGCCATTTTAGTATGAAACAAAATAGACTTTCAACCAAAATTAATCAAAAGGGATCAGGAAGGACACTTCATACTCATCAAAGGTAAAGTCAACCAAGATGACATCACAATTCTGAACATCTATGCTCCCAATACAAGGGCACCCACATTTGCAAAAGATCTGCTAAAAAAGCTTAAACCACACATCAATCCCCACACAATAATTGTGGGAGACTTCAACACCCCACTCTCACTGAAGGATAAGTCATTGAAACAGAAACTAAACCGAGAAATAACATCATTAACCAATGCCATGGGACAAATGGATCTAACAGATATCTATAGAACCTTTCACCCAAACAAGAAAGAATATACCTTCTTCTCTGCACCCCATGGAACCTTCTCCAAAATTGATCACATCGTAGGTCACAAAGCAAGCCTCAACAGATACAAGAGGATTGAAATAATACCTTGTATCCTATCAGATCACCATGCTCTTAGGCTGCAATTCAACAACAACAGAAATAACAAAAAGCCTACACGTACATGGAAACTAAACAACTCTCTGCTAAATGACACCTGGGTCAGGGAAGAAATAAAGAAAGAAATCAAGGAGTTTCTGAAATTCAATGAAAATGAGGGAACAACGTACCCAAATTTGTGGGATACATTGAAAGCAGTGCTAAGAGGAAAATTCATAGCACTAAGTGCCTTTAAAAAGAAATTGAAAACATCGCACATAAGCATCTTAACGACACAACTGGAAGCCCTAGAAAAAAAAGAAGCAGAAACACCCAAAAGGAGTAGACGTCTGGAAATAATCAAACTCAGGGGTGAAATTAACAAATTAGAAACTAAGAAAACAGTCCAAAGAATCAACAAAACCAAGAGCTGATTCTTTGAGAAAATCAACAAGATAGACAGACCATTAGTCAAACTAACTAAAAGGCAGAGAGACAGTATTGAAATCAACAAAATAAGAAACGAAAAGGGAGACATAACAACAGACATTGAAGAAATACAAAGAATCATAAGATCCTACTTTGAAGGCATATATGCCACAAAATTTGAAAATCTAGGGGAAATGGACGATTTTCTTGATCAATTTCATTTGCCAAAGTTGAGTAAAGAACAGATAAACAAGCTAAATAGTCCCATGTCCCCTATAGAAATAGAAGCAATCATTGATAGTCTTCCAACCAAAAAAAAGCCCTGGGCCAGATGGTTTCAGTGCAGAATTCTACCAGACCTTCAAGGGTGAGCTAATACCGATACTTTTCAAGCTACTCCAAAAGATAGAAATGGATGGAATATTACAAAATTCATTCTATGAGGCCATAGTCTCATTGATATCTAAACCTCACAAAGACTCAACAAAGAAAGAGAATTTCAGACCAATTTCTCTCATGAACATCGATGCAAAAATACTAAATAAAATACTTGCAAAACGAATACAAGAACACATCAAAGATATCATTCACTATGACCAAGTAGGCTTCATTCCAGGCATGCAGGGATGGTTTAATATACAGAAATCCATCAATGTAATCCACCATATAAACAAACTGAAAATAAAAAAACCACATGATAATCTCTTTAGAGGCAGAGAAAGCATTTGATAAAATCCAACACCCATTCATGTTTAAAGTTTTAGAGAGATCGGGGATACAAGGCACTTTCCTCAACATAATAAAGGCTATATACACTAAGCCAATAGCCAAAATCAAAGTAAATGGTGAGATACTCAAGGAAATTCCTCTAAAATCGGGAACAAGGCAAGGCAGCCTACTCTCTCCATATCTCTTCAATATAGTACTCGAAGTTCTAGCCAGAGCAATAAGACAACAAAAGGAGATCAAGGGTATCCAAATGGGAAAGGAGGAAGTCAAATTATCCCTATTTGCAGATGGTATGATAGTGTACATAAGTGACCCTCAAAATTCCACCAGAGAACTCCTACAGCTGATAAACACCTTCAGCAAATTAGCTGGATACAAAATTGACTCCAAAAAGTCTGTAGCCTTCCTATACACAAATGACAAGCTTGCAGAGGAAGAAATTAGGAAAGCCACACCCTTCACATTAGCCACAAGCAATATAAAATATCTAGGAGTCACTCTAACTAAGCAAGTGAAGGACTTGTTTGAAAAAAAATTCAAAACTCTGAAGTAAGAGATTAAAGATGACCTGAGAAAAAGGAATGATCTTCCTTGCTCATGGATCGGGAGAATTAACATAGTAAAAATGGCCATCCTACCAAAAGCAATCTACAGATTCAATGCAATCCCTATCAAAATACCTACACAATTTTTTAAAGACATTGAAAGTTCAATTCTGAACTTCATATGGAAAAACAAAAAACCAAGAATAGCTAAAACAATCTTGTACAATAAAACGTGCTCCGGAGGAATCTCCATACCTGATCTCAAACTGTACTATAAAGCAATAGTATTTAAAACAGCTTGGTACTGGCACAGCAACAGGCTGGTTGATCAG
Source organism: Acomys russatus (assembly GCF_903995435.1). NCBI lineage: Eukaryota > Metazoa > Chordata > Mammalia > Rodentia > Muridae > Acomys > Acomys russatus. The sequence goes on along the minus strand of NC_067151.1, from coordinate 13,465,354 downwards.
TGGAATCGAATCGAAGACCCAGATATGAATCCACACATATATGGTCACTTGATTTTTGACAAAGAAGCCAAATTCATCCAATGGAAAAAAGATAGCATCTTCAACAAATGGTGCTGGTCTAACCGGAGGTCTATGTGTAAAAAAATGCAACTGGACCCATATTTGTCACCTTGCACAAAAATCAAATCCAAGTGGATTAAAGACCTCAGCATAAAACCAGAGACACTAAGTCACTTAGAAGAAAAAGTGGGGAAGAGCCTGGAACATATTGGCACAGGAGACAACTTCCTGAACAGAACACCAACAGCACAGGCCTTAATGGCAACAATTAATAAATGGGACCTCATGAGGCTGAGAATCTTCTGTAAGGCTGGAGACACCGTCAAGAGAACAAAGCAACAGCCTACAGACTGGGAAAAGATCTTCACCAACCCTACATCTGACAAAGGTCTAATATCCAAAATATATAAAGAACTCAAGAATCTAAACACCACCAAACCAAATAACCCAATTGAGAAATGGGGCTTGGAGCTAAACAGAGAATTCTCAACAGAGGAATACCAAATGGCTGAGAAACACTTAAAGACATGCTCAACCTCCTTAGTCATCAGGGAAATGCAAATCAAAACAACTCTGGGATTCCATCTTACACCCATCAGAATGGCTAAGATCAAAAACTCAAGCGACACCACATGCTGGCGAGGATGTGGGGAGAGAGGAACACTCCTTCATTGCTGGTGGGAATGCAAACTAGTACAGCCACTTTGGAAATCTATCTGGTGCTATCTCAGAAAAATGGAAATAGGGCTTCCTCAAGACCCAGCTATTCCACTCCTTGGAATATACCCAGAAGATGCTCCAGCACACAACAAGAACATTTGCTCAACCATGTTCACAGCAGCCTTATTCATAATGGCCAGAACATGGAAACAGCCTAAGTGTCCATCAGTAGAAGAATGGATAAAGAAACTGTGGTACATATACACTATGGAATACTACTCAGCTATTAAAAACAAGGAACTCCCAAAATTTGTGGATAAATGGATTGAGCTAGAAATGATCATAATGAGTGAGTTAACCCAGAAGCAGAAAGACTTAAATGGTATATACTCACTTATATCTGCATACTAGCCCAAGGAGCATGTCCCACGAAAGCCTTCACTTACCAGGAAACAGGGACAGACTGGAGGACATCCTATTGGGACTCTAGATGAGAGAAGCATGGGAGAATAGCAAAGTAGAAGGATCCAGAGGGTCCTAGAAACCTACAAGTAGAACATTATGATAGGGAAATTTGGACCCATGGGTCCTGCTGAAACTAAGGCCCCAGCCAAGGACAATACAGGTGGTAAACTTTAAACACCTACCCAGATCTAGCCAATGATCAGAACAGTCTCCACACTTGAGTAGAGAGTGGGATATAACTTTCTCACGTACTCTGGTGCCTCACATTTGACCATGTCCCCTGGAGGGGAAGACCTGGTGGCACTCAGAGGAAGGACAACAAGTTGCCAAGAAGAGACTTGATACCCTATGAGCATATACAGGGGGAGGTAATCCCCCTCAGGAACAGTCATAGGGGAGGGGAATAAGGGGAAAGGGGGAGGGAGGGAAGAATGGGAGGACACAAGGGATGGGATAACCATTGAGATGTAACAAGAATAAATTAATAATAAAAATTAAAAAAAATAAAAGAAAGTACTTAAATTGGGGCTTGCTTCCAGTTTTAGAGGGTAGTCTATGGTCATCATAGCAGGAGAGGATGAAGACAAAGAGGCAAGTGTGGCTTTGAAGATTAGCTGGGAGCTGACATCTGATCTGTAAACTTCAGGCAGAGAGAACAGGACTGGGCATGACTGGGGCTTTGGAAATTCAAATCCCATCCCTAGTGACATACCTTCTAAAACAAGGCCATGCCTTCTAATCCTTCCCAAACAGTTCCATTAACTAAGCATTCAAATATATGAGCCAACGGGGGCCACTCTCAGTCAGAATACAGCACCATCTTTGAACAAACCCTGAATCTACTGTTTTGACCCTTTAAGATTCCTCAAACTCTAGAAGCAATGAAGTTTTGTTCAAATGTGACCCAATAATCCCACTGCAGGATAGATGACACAAGGAAATGAAGTCAACACAGGACAGAGACATCTGTGCTTCTGCATTGGTTTTTGTACCGTCCATGAGAGCCAAGATTTAGACTCCATCTGGGTGTATAGCAATGGGTGAGTACATTAATAAAATGTGGCATAAACATACAATAGAATAGCATTCAGATTTATAAAAGAACATAATTCTATAGCATCTATCAGTGAGGACTAGCTTGATCTGGAAAGACAAATAAATACCACATGTTTTCACTTATATATGGAAGGCTTAAAAAGTTGGTGTCACGGAAGAATAGAAGAGTGGTAAATGTATTTCAGACCCAGAACTTGGAGAGATTGATCTGGATCTGAACTGAAAGTCTCCTGTGAAGGAGCCATGCAAACCGTCAAGGGGGAAGAACAACTAAAGGCAGATACAGCTGGGAAGCCTATGAACCGCAACAGCCAGGTCCGCCAGATGGTGCAATAGCTGTACTTTTATCTTGAGGATAACCAACAGCTGTCTAATTAAGGCTCACTCGAAGAGGAAAGTTCATCCTCGGTATTGTATACACCGAGCTTGTAAGACCCTAGAGGAGAAGACATTACTACCACCACTTTCCGGAACAAGTGTAAGTTCTAACCACGTTCACAGTTCTTCTTCTTATGTACACAGGTAGCCCTCACCTCTCATTAAAGAAGCTTCCCTTTGCAGCAGATGGAGACTATAACATTAAGAGAACAACTAACCCTGGTGCACGCAACCCTGGTTGATACATACATATACAACACCCGGAGGAGCAGAATGTCTGGTGTGAGGCAATGTGTTCTGTAAGTCAGGGAACCTGTACCCACGACTCCTCGCAACATGCCATCTAAAAAAGACCTGCACAATAACAACACCAGCTGACATACAGGTGGGAGAAATATAAGACCCTACCCATAGATGAAGAGTGACAGAGAGAGAGAAGAGGCACAGAGAGAGAAGAGAAGAGAGGAGAAGAGAAGAGAAGAGAAGAGAAGAGGAGAGGAGAGGAGAGGAGAGGAGAGGAGAGGAGAGGAGAGGAGAGGAGAAGAGAGGAGAGGAGGGGGGAGGGGAGGGGAGGGGAGGAGGGGACGGGAGGGGAGGGGAGGGGAGGGGAGGAAAGGAGGTTATACAATCCTAGCCCTAAATACATACATACTAAATGAAGTCAGGAGGCTCTTTTATACATACATGTGAATATATATAAAAATAAAGAGAAAGAGACCATCAAGTTTTGAGGGAGTTGGGAAACATAGTAGAAATTACAAGGGGAAGAAGAATGGGTGGACATATTTTAACCATAATACTCAATGTTAAATTCTCAAAAAAAAAATTACAAAAGAGTGGTAATCTGGCAAGAGTGTGGTAGAGAGAACAGAGAAAGAGTGGCTAATGCATGCAGAGGCATGACTGAGAAGAAAGACAATTTCTATACCCCTACAGGACTGCAAAGTGACTATGATTGACAGTGAGTAACTTTGTATTTCATGGTAGGTTATGGAGAGAGCACTGATACTCCCAGCATGAAGAGGCAACAGATGCTTAATGGAATAAATATGCAATTTATTTTGGTCCAATTGTTCCATGTGGTATGCACATATGCAGAAATACCATACTACATCAGGCATGGTAATGAACACCTTTAATACCAGCACTTGGGAGGTAAAAGTAGACAGACCTCTGTGAGTTCAAGCCAATCTGGTCTACGTAGCCAGGTCCAGACTAGGCAAGGCTACATTAGTCAGAGTCTGTGTCAGAAAAGAAAGGAAAAGAGACAAGAAAAAGGAAAAAAAAAAAATAGACAACACTGTTACCCCAAAATATGTACAGTTACATCAAGCAAGCATGGAATATGTATCAAAGAGAGATAAGTTCTTTGCTCCTTATGAATCACCAGTGTAAATATTTCATTATAGCAACCCACAGACTGACTCCAGGTAATTCCCAGGACTGCCACTGCCTACTCCTCTAAGGCGTCTACTCGACCACTGGACACATTACAAAAGGCCCAACTGTAGGGCTAGAAACATGACTCAGAGGCCAAGAGCACTGTCTGCTCTTCCAAAGGTCCTAAGTACAATTCCCAGCAACCACATGGTGGCTCACAACCATCTATAATGAGATCTGGTGCCCTCTTCTGGCGTGCAGGTGTACATGCAGGCAAAACACTGTATGCATAATAAACAAATATTTTTTTTAAAGGTTCAACTGCAAAAAAAAAAAAAAAATCCTCTCTAGAACAGACTTTAGTCTCTATGAAGAAGATATATACTATCTGTCTGTAAGAGTTAATTCTAGATGTCTCTCCCCCTAGTACTAGGACTTCAACCTAGAGCCTCATATACACCTAGACAGACCCTTACCACTGACCCATATCCCTAGACCTCCTTTGTTTTATTTTTAGAATGGGTCTTGCTAAGTTTCCCAAACTGGCCTTGAACCTGTGTTTCCACCCCAGTCGTTGGGCAGCTACAATTAAAAGTGTGCATCCTATGCCTGCCATCTCGCACCTTGTAAGGGCACCAGGAATTTGAGGTGGAGGCGAAGATATGGTGAGAGTTTGAAGGAGGAGAAGGATGGAGAATAATGTAATTACATTTTAACTTTTAAAAATTTGCAAAGAATTTTTATTTTAAAGAAACCAGTAAAAACAAACAAATAAAAAAGTTGGGCAATCAATGCAATGGCAGCAGTGATTTGCAACTCCAACAGCTACATTAACATCGAAAGCTTACTTAAAAACTAAGTTAACAGAGAGGGGAGAAAAACAGGAAACATTGCAATCATTAAATTATTTTTGTGATGCCAGGTGGTGATGTGGCACACACCTGCAATCCCAGTACTTGAGAGGCAGAGGCAGGCAGATCTCTGTGAGTTCAAGGCCAGCCTGGTGTCTACAGAGCAAGGTCCAGGACAGCTACACAGAGAAACCCTGTCTCGAGACACCAAAAAAAAAAAAAAAAAAAAAAAAAATATATATATATATATATATATATATATATATATATATACACACACACACACACACACACACACACACACACACACACACATATATATGAAACTGACAAGTAAGGTTTTAATTTATTGCTTATTGCACACAGTAAACTAGCTTCAAACTTAGTCAAGCACAACACTGGATAGTCCTGCTGTTTGTTTAAAACATTTCTTTGGAGGCTAGATATGACGGCATTTGCCACACAAGCATGAAGATCTGAGTTTGGATCCCCAGCACTCACGTAAAAGCATGTGCACTCCTGTGCACAGCAGCACACACATATAATCCCAGTGCTGGGGAGGTAGGGATAGATGCAGCCCTAGAGCTGGCTGGCCAGCCTAGAGAATCAGCTGAGCTCCTCATCCAGTGGACTGCCTCAAAAATTAATGTAGAGGGAAAGGAATACACTCCTGATGTTGCACACGTGTGTGTGCTTCCACACGGCCTTTACACACATATATATTTACATACACCTCACACAATTGATTAATTAATCAGTGTCAAATAAATCTGAACATGAGGTCAATTTAAGTGTACAAAATATAATCCCAGCAGGTCGCAACATTTTTCCAATTATCTGTGAAATTATTATCTATTTAAAACAGTACCATGGGGCCGGTGAGATGGCTTGAGGGTTAACGGCACCTGCTGCCAGGCCTGATGACTCCAGTTAATTCCTGGGGTGCACATGGTGGAAGGAGAGAAGTGACTCACAACAGCTTTCCTTAGACCCCTCAGTGTATGCTATGGCTCATGTGAGCCCCTCCCCCATGCAATTAAAACCAACTCATAAAACAATACTAATGACAAAGTTCCATCCCAGAAATTTGTATGCCGTTAGTTTAGGGTGAATAAGGTAACATAATCCTGCATTGTGATCAAATTCACCTGCCTCGAGAAACATATTTGCATTTATTTATTGGTTAGTCAAAACATCTCTTCCTTAAATGCTGCAATTAATCATTCTTTGTTTTGCATAATTTCTACAACTGTATTAAATTAGCTTACAGATAGGGTACCTGCATAACATATCCTCACAACAAGACATTCTGAAAGTGCAATTGATCACTGGTATACACAGGCCTCAAGTAAACCAGGGCCAGTCCAGGCATAATACAGAGTCACATGGTCACTTGACCATGTCCTTGGTGGTAGTTTCTAAACTCTACCTACCATTAGTACGTGGGGTTTTGAAACACTATGTCCAGTTGAAAATGCCAGGAGAGTTTAAGGCTTCTAATCACAGAAGACAGCTTACATAATAATACTTGAAACGTCAACACTTAGATTCTTGATCCACTGGATAAATACCTATTTACTTAGGATCATGTATAAAAAGAAGATTTCAGGTCTAAATTAAGACTTGCTAGGCGAGCAAACTCAAATGGTATAGATAATATTTTAAATATCATTATTTTCCGTGCTAACCCCATTTCAGAGGATAATTGTGTGCAATAACGCTGACTTTTAAAATGGTAGATTAAAATAATTCATTCTATTTTTAATTAAAATTGAGAAAGTGGGAACTAATAATATAATGTGTGTCAGAACTGCATGTGTGCACCATCCAAGATAAGAAGGGGATTGCAACACTGGCTTGCTTCTTGAGTTTCTCGAATTCCCAAGGAACGAAGAGAGCGCAGGAGTCTGTGGCTGCCCTGTGCTAGCACGGGAGGCAGCTCCTTTGTTGGCTGAGTGCCCTGAAGCCGTTCCCTAGGTTATGATGACTAACTCAAGGGCACAAGCAACAGCGCCCTTACACACCCATCTGAGAGACAGCTTCCTCTATGGGATGGGATGTATACGGTAAGGCCGGATATTTTGAAGATAAGGTCAAGATCCAAGATCATCTGAAATTGAAGATGGGAAAGAATAGGCGAAAGGCTTTGTTCTGCCCATGGGCTTCAACAGAGGGGTCACAGGCCCCTGAAAACAGGACGATCCCACCGGGCCTCTAGATGAGCTAAGCACTACTTTCTCTCTGTTCTTGCTGAATTACTGAGGTCTCCGGGTTTTAATTGCTAATCCCCATTTCCTTACAGGGAAGTATTACAGCAAATGTAACGTGTGAGGCTTAGAAGGGGCCCTTTATGTGGATAGCAGAACTCCCTAACCCAGCACCAGCTGCCTAGTCCTTGCTCCGCTTCCAGGGACTTTATGACTGGGCAGCAAGGGAGTGAAGAAAAAGACTGATCTCACAGGTACAGAAAGCTTAGGTGGGGTGGTCTAGACTCTCAGTTGAGAAAGCCAGCACCCTGGAAGCTCAGTGTCTCAGTTATTTTTGTATTGTTGAGGTAGCACACCATGAACAAGGCAAAGAAAGCATGTAAGTTGAGGCTCACAGTTCCAGAGGGCTAGAGTCCATGATCACCATGGCAGGGACAGGGCAGACAGGCATGGCTCTGGAGCAGTGGCTGAGAGCTGACATCCTTATCCACAAGTAGGACACACAGAAAGAAAGACTCTGGAGTATCATGGGCTTTTGAAACCTCAAAAGCCCACCCCCAGTGACCCACTTCCTCCAACAAGGCCACACCCTCTAATCCTTCCCAAACAGTTCCACCAATTGGAACTGGGGACAGAGTATTTCAACATATGAAGCCTATGGGAGCCATCCTCATTTAAAACCATCATACTCAGCATGTCGGACAGAGAGGCAGGGATATTACATCCAGAGAAGCCCAGAGGCAGAGTATACAGCTGGATCAAAGGAACAGGTTTAGCTAATCTTCGTAGGCGCTGTCTCTGTAGGGAAGGGGCACATAAATATCGGATGGAAGAAAGCTATGGTGGACACGTTCTGCACACACCATCAACATCTACACATGGACCAGAGGAAGGTTTGCCATTTCCCTCCCTGCCCTGAGAGGAAGGCTATGCCATCTTCCCATGTGTCTGAGGCTCTGGGGTTCTTGACATGGCCATGTGGAAGCCCACGGTGGCGCACATTCACTCAGATGTCACTCACTCCGAGCTTCTTCTGCCCTCTACAGACAAGCTCAGCTGACAAAGGCGTTTCCATATGCTACAGAGCTGACTGGTTACCCAGTCCCACCACATCGGGACTGTGATTGGGAACCTGCATTCCACAGACAACCCTGCCCTACATAGAAACAGACAGCTTAACTCAAAAAGAAGCCCACACAGAACTGCAGAGCTCTAGCAGTTGTTTCCCAAAAACATATGTTCCACGCTCCTAACTGCTTGGCATCATTGTAAATATCAAATAAGCCATGAAATCCAACGTGTAGAAAAACATATGCTAGGCAAAAGGAAACCGAAATGGCATATATGTTGGCTTATCTCACAGAAAACTGGTACAAATTACATATTAGCTGATACTATCCTTATATATTATCAGCTCAGTCAGTAAAGGAGACTTCAATCAAAAATGAATTATTAAAGGTAAAGAGGCACATTTCACAAACTACAAAGTTGCTGTTCGCCAGGAAGATAGAATGTTGGGGTAGGGGCTTGACGATGGCTCAGTGAGTAGAGGCACACAGAATAAACAGATGTCACACTAGAAAGGCCATAGAAGATGTGTACAGAACTTACATCTTAACACTGAATTTAAAATAAGTTTTAAAATGTAGGAATTCACATTCATTTAGCACATGGAGTAAAAGAGGAAACAGAAATAGGAAACATACACCATAAGGAAGAAATAAGTTCACTTTTTATACACAACAGTTATTTACATAAGAAATATAAAAATCTATGGATAAATTTTTGGAACAAATAAAGATAACTAAATGCAACATGAAAATACAAAAACACCATTGTTATATATTTTCTATAAGTAATACCTGAAGATACAATTTTAGTAGGACCCAAAAGTTAAACTCTAATAATCAATTTTAAAATATATTTATAGGACCTATAAATGATGCCCCTAAATTTTATACACATTCGTGATTTCTAAGTGAATTGATGGGTATGTTCTATAAATTCAACTACAGGACAACATTATGCCATTCAAAATTCTCAAAGTTTATTTGTGAATACTGACAAGGTCCTCTTAAAAGCATATGAAAATAAACCATGTGTGGTGTCACACACTTGTAATCTGAACACTTGGAAGTGAAAGTAGGAGACTCGTGAATTCAGAGGCAGCCTGGTGATATAATGTTTCTAATATGTAAACATATATGGAGGGCCAGGGAAACGGCTTGATGGGTATAGGTGCTTACAGCCAAGCCTGATGACCTGAGGTCCATTCCTAGAAGTCACACAGTGTGCACTCATACGCATACACACAAGAAAAATAAATCAAGAGATGTAAAAATAAAATAAAAATAAGTTAGGTGGAAATAAAAATAGTCAAAATTAACAAAAAAATCTTGAAATTGGGCGAAAGCTGGCAGGGCTTATTCGGGATGTAACAGTCACAGCTCGTCATAGTGCTGTGCAAATTTTGACAGGGTACAATTAACACAGGCACAGATGAGCTGGGTAGAGGGATACTCACAGAAACATGGGCGTCGGGATAATATCAAACCCAACACTTAAACTGATGGAAACAATTCATTCCTTCAAAAATTATAAGGTATTAGTCATATATACACATAGGGAAAGAATGAAATTCAATTACTTCCTTACACTTGACATTAATTTTTCTGGCTTTGGGTAGACACCAGCTAAGTATAAAGGAGGCAGTAAAACTCCAGGGGTGAAATAGGGTGTCCTTATGCTATCAGGTGAGAAGATGGTTCTGAGACAGGCTTGAAAACTACCAAAAGGGAGATTGAAAAAATGAGACGATGTGTAAATAGAATTAAGAACAGAAGTCACACCATCATTACAATAGCTGCAAAGTGAAGGGGCATTTGACAAAATTCACCACATTTTCATAAGAACCTAAAGAAACTAGTTACAGAAGAGGGAACGACCTCAACATAGTGAAGGATGTGAGTGATGTGAAGCCAGCCCCGGGCAGAAGGGGTAAACACGGAAAGCTAAGGAGTGGGGAGAGGGAAACCGTACATAACCTGGAGCCTTGAGCTGAGAGGCAAGAGTAGGAAGTAACAGGGCGAGAGAAGAGAGCTAAGTTACCCCCAACTTAAAGATCATGGGATCCTATACTTTAACAATCCCACTGAGGACTCCCAGTTCCGATACACAACTTCAGCAAAGTTGGGCTCCGAATTTGTGGTTCATGTAGCTTACTCTAAAATTGTTCAGTATAATTAAATAATTTCAAATAAAACTACCCAGCCATAGTAATTATTCCTAATGTATTTCCTAAAGTCCCAGTTTAACCTCAGCCTGTGTGGCTGTCAAGGGAGTCAACAAGTAAAAAAAAGATGAAGAAATAGGCAATGCATAAAAAATTAATAAATTACCTTGATTCCATGTTCAAACAAAAGCCTGCCGTTGTTATTATTCTATTGTGCCCCTAAAGAACAAACGTCGAAGGGCTACCACTAGTAGGACTACTCAGGGGTTAAGTAAGTACTTTTAATATTTCATTTTATTTTTGATTAACGTGTATTAATTACACATATTAATGTGGTACAGAGCGCTACCTCAACGCAGCATACAGTAATTAAACTCGGCCTCCCATGGCCTACCCTCCCACTCACACACCTTTTCCAACTATAATAATCACTGTTCTATTTTTGGGTCAACTTTTTACTGGAGCAGCCGTTAAATCCCTTGAGAGAGAGAGGCAGTAATTGAAATGTACAATTCAGGGTTATTGTTCCTTGACAAGTGAGAGAGTGCCTCTCTGAAGTCCTTCCTGAGGACAGATTGCTAGGCTCCAGAAGACAGTGCAATGTAACTGCCAGGCACATGAAGGCATTTTTTTAGAGGCCAGTGTCCACAAACACTATTTATTATTGGTATTTAGGGACAGGAAGAGTTTCCACATCATCTGAGGGAACAGTGGGACAAGGAATGGCCTCTCTGAAGGAAATCCTTTCTCCTCCCCACATGTGTACTCCAACTATGGCAGGGACCTGGGAACTGGGAGTGTGTGGCTTGCAACACGTTACTGCAAATGCATCTTTCAATACACTATACTTAGAACCTTTGATGTTTAATAGATTTTAAGTTATCAGTCTGTAATTATACATCCAATGAGATTCCTCACAGTTAAGGACCGGGGCCAAGCTGACACTGAACTCATGTATCAGCCAAATGAAATGAGTGAGGACCACCCACCATACTCGTCTGAAGCGTCTACCATTTCTCGTACAGACAACACTCCTCACATTTATGATCTATAGAGGATTTCCTCAAACCCAGCTCTGTGATGACAGGGTCCCTCTCCCCCAAAAGGCTCACAGGCAGATCTATTTTATTCTGTTACGGTTTGAAAATGTACATCCTAACTGCAAAAAAAATTAGAAAAATGTAAAGCTTTCTTAAAGACTTTCTTTAAGATTCTATAATTTTCTTTGCCTTTCCCTGTCAGCCCCTCAACTGTGGAGGCTTCCACAAACTGCACACATAAACAGAGCCTATGATTTCCTCATCGGTGAACTTCTTCCCTGGACCCCAGGGCTCTTCCTCAGGCACCATTTCAAACCAGTTAACCTTTGGTCCCCCAGGAGACTCAGAGCCATTTGTATCAAAGGGGAGGTGCCCCACACTCTCTTAGGGCCCCCAGAGTAACTCTGTGGCATTTGTAATATTAGGAGGAAACTTCTGGCACCACCATTTGTTAACATAGCCAGCTGCCAGAGCAGAGACTGCACCACATTTCTCTACTTGGGGAACTATTTTACCTCAGACCAAAGCAGGAAGGCTGTCTCATTCCCAAGCCTTGGCACAGGTTACTGCCTGGGATGCTCAAAGAGAGCTATGCCCTCCATCTTATCACCAACAACACCGGCAGGTTTACTCTCTCTGTAAGTTTCTGCTGCCACAGTTTACAACTCATTTTATACTGAGGTAGAAATAGTGGGGGGGGGGGTGTATTAAAGTCTGTGCAAAACTCAAACAGGAACTCTATCATATTAACAATGTGTACGGGCTATAAAATGTACTCCAACTCCAGAACCTTTCAAAAGAGGGGGAAGGAGAAAGAGGCAACCAAAGGTCTAATCCAGCCAGTTCTATTCACCATCCCTCAGTGCCTGACCTGCCAATTCTGTTGCCCTTTGTTGCCATAAATGAACCACTTGCGAAACCATGTCTGCAGATGAAAAATCAGAGCACATATTTGCCTTAAATGAGGAAAAATAATAATATATTTCCAAGTCTTTACCATCTATACCACATGTCAGCAAAACATCCAAAAATGGCTGTGTGACAAGCTACCAAGGGTTTCTTCATCTCATCAAAAGGCTAACACAGGAGTGACCTAACCATTAAAGCCCACTGACGGTGTTGGGCGGGCAGGCAGTTTATACATGGACAAGGGAGGCACCAGGCAGAAATCCCTTCTTTGCTGTAAGAAACATGATATTTAAGCTGCTGATAACATTATGTATCCCAGGTAAAATAAATATAAAATCTAGCGCCAAACAAAAAAAACTAGCTCCAAGAGTAGCCCCCAGTACCAATCAGAAGGAATGAAAAACCTGCGGACAGAACATCTGGAGGGCAGAGCCAAAAGCAGGTCACAGCTCACAGACAAGTACAGTGGTGACTGAAAAGAGTACTTCCAAGAAAAGGCAGTTGGAAGTATGAGGAAATCCTGTGGCCCCCTTCCAGGGAGGCGGTCCCCAGCCACAATTTACCTGTGTGCAGGGGCTACTTCAAAGACACTCTCGGGAGGAGGGAGGGTAGGGGAGAAAATGTTGAAGGACTTTCTACTTCTCTTTACAGAGGAAAAAAAAAAACACCTCTGTGAATATATAATCAAAATCAATCAGAATTATAAGGCGCCATGAAATGGGAAATATGCTGGCTAGAACAACACAAAAGATGTTGTGGAGAAAATGAATGCTCTCAATTTCTTTGGGATGAGATTTCAAAGGAGTAGAGCACTAATTGAAAAATCATCAGGTTTTGTGGGCTGACTCCACTCAGAACATGTGCCCGTTCATTGAGAGTAAGAAACCAAGAGAAGAGGAGAGTGGTGAAGGAAACAGTACAATATCACATAAGAGAGGAAAGGAGGCAGAGAGAGAGAGAGACAGAGACAGACAGACAGAGACAGACAGACAGAAACAAATATCTTCGTGGTAACCAACAGCACTCTAATTGGACATAAGACCCAGTGATCAAGAGTGAAACCATTTGTTGAAGCCAAGATGGTAACTCAAGCCATCAAATGAAGGCCAGACCTCAGAGACATGCTGCTTAGTGGCTTGTTATCCAGAGTTTGCTCAGCTTTCTTTCTAGTACAATCCAAGACCATTTGCCCAGGAAAAGCACTGTCCACAGTAGGCTGGGCCCTCCTAGATTGATCATCAATCAAAAATTGCCCTGCAGACATGCACACAAGCCAATCTGAAGTTGACAATTCTTCCCTCATCTCAAACTAAAGATAACTTTAGTTTAGAATTAAAAAAAAAAAAAAAAATCAGCGTACTTTGCAAGCACAAGAACCTGAGTTCAGGCCCCAGAATATATTTAAAGGGGCACCATGGATAGCCCTGGGGCTCACTGGCCAGCCAACCAAGCCTACTTACTGAGTTCCAGGCCAATGTGTGTGTGTATATATACACACACACACACACGCATACACAGAAGGAAGGAAGAAGGAAGAAGGAAGGAAAAGAAGGACAGAGAGTGTATGGTACCTGAGGAATACCACTCAAAATTGTTCTCTGGCCTCTATACATATGTGTACACACATGCAAGCTTACTCACTATACACACATGTGTACCTGCATATACATTCATAAAATACATATACATACATACACACATTCATAAAATACACACACACACAAATACAAATCCAATTCTGGTACTTGGATTTCACACCAGACTATCTGATTTTTAAAAAAATCAGAATTTCATGAGTGAGAGGAATGAGTGTCCCCTCAGTGTACACTTAACTCTGTATAACCCATACAATATAAGTGAGGCTTAGAATTACCTCTAGAGTCGGAGGTTCACAGACACCATGGGACCATAAGACTGGCTTGTGAGGTGGAGCCCTGGAAAGTCCTAGGAACTTGGGAGGGAGTCAAGATATATGTCCTTTACCAGCTCTAGTTGTCTCTGACCACAGCTGACTTTTGAAATACAACCTAGAGACTTGAGGCCCACACCATGAGAGGGAGCCCACACCTGACCCTGCCTGTATGGCCAGGAACCAGAGGCTGGGTAGCCCAGAGACCTAAGATAGAACCAAACAGGACTGGTTGAGGTGAGGATGAGATTTAACAAATAGCTGTAATGCTGGATAGATTTCATTGTGGGTTTTTTAAACTATTGTATATGTGCTTTGCTTATATATATGTTTGTGTATTATGTATGTGCAGTGCTCAGAGAGGCCAGAGGAGGCTATCAGGTACCTTAGGTCTAGAGTGATGAATGGTCTGTGAGCCACCATGTGGGTGCTAGGAATTGAACTTGGGTCTTCTGGAAGAGTAGTAGCCAGTGCTCCTAACTGCTGGACCATTTCTCCAGCCCATATTTCACTGTACATTTGTTAAAACTCACAGGATGTAGAGTGCCTACAGTGGACTCAGGTGTCAACCATACACCCTGTGGGTAACTGTAATGAGTCCAGACTCATCCATTTTACCAGATGTCCTAGCCAGCAGGGGTATGGAGGGCTATGCAACCATGGGCTGAAGATGGAGTGGGATGCAGGAACTCTCTGCACCTTCTCTCAACTTTTCTATGAAGCCGAGTTATTTTAAAACGTATGTTGTAACAGAAGCAAATAAACAAGCAAAAGGCTAGATGAGTTAGCACCACCCACCCAGCCAATAAGATGAAGAGGCAGGATTAGCACCAGGGTTCCACATCAACTACTGCCCACATGAGGGTGGACAGCGATCGAGTCTTGTGAGGTGAACAAGACGCAGCTACTCATCCTCAGATGCTTACTTCTAGAAATGCAGCTAGAGAACCATAGTGTGTGACAAGTGCTCTAACAGCAGAAAAACATACCAAGGGCAGACAGACGTGCCCCATCCCATCCCTTCACTCGTGCTATAGTCCTGTAAAGTAGCAATCTTGCTAAATACAACAGAAGCCACAACTTGACAGATGTTTGCCCCCCAAGTAACTCTGATCACATTTAGGGGTTGCTCACCTGAGAGACAACCCCTTCCCACATGGGGGAGGCTCCCTGGGGATGAACCCACCCATTAGGGCTTTGCACTGGTCATTTCCTACACTGATGAAAGGTGGAATTTTTTTTAAGTCTCGGTACACATTAAGGATCTTAAAATTCTCAGGGATTGTAAGTTACATAGGATTTTGTCCAAATAGCAAGTAACTCGAGATACTGCATGAAGTTATTAAGTTTTTAAAGCTCTGTATGGACCCAACTCTTCTTGACCTCAGCATCATTTCCTGCACAGGGATGCAACAGTGAGCAACACCTCTGATGCTGAGATGTTCTTACTCTAGTGTTACACATAGGACCAGGAAGCCAATGCCTCCCACACACATCCAGAGTGATGGAGCTCAGAGGGCAAGTCTGGTTTGAAGTGTGAGAAAAGTGGGGGCCATTAATGGTTCTGAAAATAAGACCACATAAATTTGAAACAGTTTATCTTAATGGGTAAATCTCAACTGAAAACTATTAAATCAGCTACAAAAATCTTAACTATTTAATAGACAAATTTATTATAGGCACAAACACGAACTGTTAAACTAAGCCTTGTATCTAGTCTTTCTGTGAAGCAAATCCTTGATAAAGAAAATTGGTGACAGAGGATTTATAAACGTAAGCCCATAATTACACAATAAAAGAAAGAAAGCCAGGCTAGAGAGATGGTTCAGAGCACTATCCATTCATCCAAAGGTCCTGAGTTCAATCCCCAGCAACCACATGGTGGCTCACAACCATCCATAATGTGATCTGGTGCCCTCTTCTGGCCTGTAGGCACATATTAGGGCAGAATATTGTATAAATAATAAATAAATAAATCTTTAAAAAGAAAAGAAAGAAAGACACAAGCTAATATTTTTGAACTTGAATGCAAAAATGTTCACTAAAGTTCCAGCAACCAAAGCCAGCAGCATATAAAAAGAGCAGTAAATGTTCTTACAGAGGATCTGGGTTTGGTTTCCTGTACCCACATGTCAGTTCACAACTGTCTGTATCTCCAGTTCCAGGGAATCCAAGTTCTTTGGACTCCCACAGGCATCAGCCATGCACACAGAACCCATACATCCATATAGGCAAATAATTCATACATACAACTTTTAAAGCTTATTCACTCTTAGGGCAATCAATATGTCAGTTTTATTTTTGCATACCAGCAATGAATAATGGGAAATAGACTTTTAAAAAAATAGTTAGAGCCAGGCGTGGTGGTACACGCCTATAATCCCAGCACTCGGGAGGCAGAGGCTGGTGGATCGCTGTGAGTTCGAGGCCAGCCTGGTCTACAAAGAGAGTCCAGGACAGCCAGGGCTACACAGAGAAATTCTGTCTCAAAAACAAAACAAAACAAAACAAAACAAAACAAAAACAAAAATAAAAATTACCTGAAATAGAAATCAAGGAAGTGATCTATTTACAATAGCTACCAAAAAAATTAAACATCTAACAATGAATTTAACCAATTATATAAAGAACTTCTAAAATAGGTAATAAAAGGCCTTGGTGAAAAGAAATTGAAAAAGAAAAATGTAGAAAAACATTTTACATTCTTAAATTGGAAAAAGCAATATTGTTAAAATAGCCATGTGCTTCAAGTGATTGACAGAGTCAATGAAAATCTTATCAAAATATTAATGGAAGTGCTAATTCATAGAACTATGTAAAAACAACTCTAAAGTTTATATGAAACTACAAAAAGCCCCAGTAACCCAAAGCCATTTTGGTTAACAACAGCAAAGTGTAAGGAGCCTGTGTGGTCTGCAGTGGTCTCAATGAGAGCGGCTCCGTTGGCTCAAGTATTTGACTGCTTGGTTCCTAATTGGTGGACTGTGCAGGGGATTAGGAGGTGTGGCCATGTTTCAGACCAGCCATGCTGGAGTGCTGCTGACTTCCATCCTGGAGGTTTCCCATCAGGGTGGGCTCTGAGGCTTCAAAACCTTATGCCATCCCGGAGTCTCTGTCTCTGCATCCTTCTTGTGGATCAGATATGAGTTCTCATCTGCTGCTCCAGTGCCATGCTGGCCTGCCCACCTGCCTACTTGCCTGCCCACTTGCCTTCCCGCCTGCCTGCCTGCCTGCCTGCCTGCCTGTCTGCCTGCCTGCCTGCCTGTCTGCCTGTCTGCCTGCCTGCCCGCTTGCCTGCCTGCCACTGTGCTTTCTGCCATGATGACTAAGGACTAATGCCTTGAAACTATAAACAAGACTCCAACTGTTTTCTTTTATAAGTTGCCTTGTTCATGGTGTTTCTTCACAGCAACAGAAAAGTAACTAAGACATTATCTGACTTCAAAACATGTTACAAAGCTCCATTAATAAAACAGCATGACACTGGCGTGCGTGCACGCGCACACACACACACACACACACACACACACACACACACACACCACACATGAGCTAATGGGACAGAACAGAAAACCCTAGGCATAAACCTACACACCTATAATGAAGTTATTCTTTACAAATGTGCTAAAGACACACATTGGAGAAAGGAAAATCTTCAATAAATATCATGGAGAAAATTGAACACCTACATGCAGAGTATAGCTGGACTTCTCTCACCAACTACGAAGGTTAACTCAATGTAAGCCTGAAACTATGAGGAAAAAAAAAACATGTAAGATACTTCTAAGCATTGGGGTACACACATATTTATTGGGAAAAAGCACAAAAATACAGAAAGTGTGAGGTTATAAAAAAAACAAGCAAGACTTCATGAAACTAAAAAGCTTCTGCACAGCAAAAGAAAACATGGAACAGCATGCAGAAAAAGCTATGGGATAGAAACAAATATTTCAAGGGCATACATTTAACAAAAGTTGATACCCAGAATATATAGCAAGAACTCCAAAACCTCCCTGGCAAATAAATAATTCAATTTAAAATGGGCAATTGGTTGGCATGGGGTGGAGGGATGAGGAAGTGAGTGGAAAGCATATATATATATCTCGATCCAAAGTATCGGATGTGAAACAGACTGTGTGAGGGTGTGCGGTGTTTTCCCATTAAAAACAGGCTTGTGAGAGAACAGGTAATGTTTGTCCACTGGAAAAGGAACTGCCTCTTGCAGGGGACTGGTCTTTGCCAACTGACAAACATCCTAGTACAGACTCACAGACTCACATATATATACACATATGCCCAAAACAAGAGGTGAGGCTTTTTTAGGCTTGGCTGTTCATCACTGCACTTCAAGACACTCCTAGAGAGAACCACTCCAGTGAAGGCTTCGAGGCTCAGGGCTCCAGCTGCTGCTCCACGTTCCAGCAGCTGCGGTTGCAGCCACCTTTGCTGAATTGCTGGTTTAGTGTTTGACTGGTCTATTGGAATCCTGCCTACTAAGCCAGTGGAATCGCTCCAAAGAACTGTGTCTAAACAGGGTCTATCTCTTCTGTTCCTACTAACCTCTGTTCTCTCCTATCTAGGCCAGGTGGCTGGAAGGGAGGTATAAGCATTAAAGAACCCTAAATAAAGTAGGTTTGAAAAAGTTCAAAGCCTACAGAGATGGAACATAGGAACCTGCAATCTGTTGGTGGAAACCTCCACTATAGAAGCCAGCGTGAAGGTTACTCTCTCTCTCTCTCTCTCTCTCTCTCTCTCTCTCTCTCTCTCTCTCTCTCTCTCTCTCTCTCCTTAAAAATAGTTCTAGGTGACTGTATTAGGATTCTCCAGAGGAACAGAGCTTATAGGACTTATAGAATGATCGATTCATTGAAGGAGTTCTGGGTCTACAAACTGCCTCAAGTCTGGAAATTGATTCACTGGCTGAGATTCCTCTCTGCCATGATCCAGCGTAGCCTTCCCTTCATTTGCTTGAGTTTGTCATCATTCTTTTGCTTGTTTTTGCTTATACAGACCAAACAAAAATGCAAAAGGCTTCATATCTGTTTCATGCCCCAAACCACCATGATTGATTAGCCAGCACCAAAGGTCCATACGAGTCATACCATGACAAAAATCACTTTGCCTGGGCAGCCCATTATGAACATTGCTTTGCTCTGCTGCCCATCTTGATAACTACAATAACCTTCTTTTGGTGACTCAGTGCTGCCACCTGATTCCTGCTTATTTGGGGCCCAATGAAACCTACAGCATTTAATTCAAACAACTGAGCAGCAGCATCTCAGACCCTAAGGTCTGGCACAAGGAAAATGGTGACAACAAAGCTCTTTACACGTGCTGGTGACCCCCCCTCACCATTTTCTGTTTTATAGGATTCGTGAAGGGCATGCCTTCCTAGCCTTCTCATTGTGGACAATTATCTTTTTTAATTTTTTAATTAATTCATTCATTTTACATCTCAATAGTTATCCCATGCCTTGTATCCTCCCATTCCTCCCTCCCTCCTGCTTTCCCCTTACTCCTGTCCCCTATGACTGTGCCAGGGGGGCCTCCTCCCCCTGTATATGCCCATAGGGTATCAAGTCTCTTCTTGGTAGCCTGCTATCCTTCCTCTGAGTGCCACCAGGCCTCCTCACCCAGGGGATGTGGTCAAATATGGGGCACCAGGGTTTGTGTGAAAGCCAGTGTGGAGGATTATCTTTTACACAATATGTCCACTCTAGCATTGCCATTTCCCAGGTCCTTAAAACCCCTTCATCAACACTAAGCCACGGGAATCAGGCACCTCCAGCTCCTTCTTAATAGGCCATATTTGGACAAATGCTCCGGCCAATCATTCCCACACTCTTTTAATACTTTTTTTTTTTAAAACTGTGTGAGTTTCCTAATAAAACCTAGAATCTCCACTGAGGGAGATTCTATGTCATTAAGCTCAGCCTGATCCTGTTTTATGTTCCCTCCACTATTATTTCAAAGCCTAAAAGTCCATTCCCACACATATTCCCCAGACATCTGCCTGAATGAAGTGGCAAACTTATTAAGCTCTTTGGTAGCGTGGCACACCTCCTCATGGCCTATTCTTCTAGATCCCTCTAGGAGTCTGCTTAGCCTGCAGCTGGTTATAGGGATAGAAGCAACTACTGGTGGTCCCTGAGGGACATCAGTATTGTCTCACCAGGCATTTCCATCTGAGAACGTCACTTCCAGTTGAGCAGACAACAAAGGATTCATTTTATCAGTCCAAGTCAGAAAAGGCAGATTTTCAGGGGCTGGGGTTGGGAGCACGTCTTCTGTGAAGGGTGGAGAGATGACTCCCTCAGGTAAGATAAACTCTTGAGAATCTTGAGGGCTCTAATTTTTCAGCCTCAATAGACTCCTACCCATCCCCAGCCCAACTTACAGGATCCCATTCTTTGCCACTTAACACCCTCACTTTAACTGCCAACACCCTCTGAGCCACCCCAGGCTATAATTCAACCAATCTTATAATAAGGTCTTGGCTTGGTTTCCTGAGACTTGAGTTCTGTGGCTGCTGGAGAGAAGATTCCCGTCCAGGACACACTTAGAAACCTGTAGACTGTTGATGCGCACCTGGAGCCAGGCAGTTGTATCACTGAGTTCATTGTTGTCCTTCACCATATTCGGAGGTGATAGAAGCTGGTTAATTTTATCAAAGAGCTCATTCTTCTCCTCTGTCAATTTATCCAGTGATGCTAGGAGCAACCAACCAGCATCACTGACCCGACCTGCGGGGTTTGACTAAAACTCGGGAGGAGGGTCATCTGTTGAAAAATCTAAGACATAAAGAAGGAGAGCAAGTCTGATTGATCAAACTCTCAAACTTTATTAGTCAGACAGCAGCTTTTATAATTCAGAAGGCAGGGAAGCATATTGTTATAGCAACCCAGCTGTAGACTTTTTTCAAAACACAGGGAATTTTAGGCAGGGTCATAATGTCCTGCCACACAGAGTATCTGGCTCCCTCTTTGTCTAGTCTAGCTGTTAAACCATAACAGGGTCGCTCTATCTCTATCTGTCTTTAGTCTAATTGCTGATCCACAACAGGGTCAGCTAGTTTCTGGTGAAAGGCAAGCTTGAGGAAAAACAGAGACTTAAAGGTGCAGGCTCTGACAAGATGGCTGAACATTGGCCATATGGCCTATCGTCCCCAACGCATCATCATTTTCCTTATTTTTCCACAAATTCTCAAAATTTGATATACAGAGTCACCAAATCTTATCTCTCGTGTCAATCAGGATACAAGTGCATCTGGTCCCTTAAGTTTGTAAGACAGTACTCTGAGCTCCTAGGAGAGGCTTCAGTCACTGTAGATGTCAGTGAATTGAAAGGCCTAGTCCAGATACTTTACATTTTCATCTTTACACTTATGTTTCTCTAGAGCCACTTCTGGTACCAAAGTCTGTATTAGTCAGGGTTCTCTAGAAGGGCAGAGCTTATGGAATTTATATATATATATATATATATATATATATATATATTATGATGGCTTACAGGCTGTGGTTCAGCTAGTACAACAGTGGCTGCCTACCAATGGAAGGTCCAAGTATCCAATAGTTGTTCAGTCCATGAGACTTGATTTTTCAGGCGGTCTTCAGTACTAGACAGAATCTTGAAGAAGTAGGCTCTAATTCCAGTGAAGGAATGGACTTGCCAGAAAGAGGGAAAGCAAGCAGGCAGAGAGAGCAAGCTTCTTTCTTCCATTTATATAGGCTGCCAGCAAAAGTGTCCCAGATTAAAGGTGTGTCTTCCTGCCTCAAAAGATACAGATTAAAAGTGGCTTTTCCCACTTCAAATGATTTAATTAAGAAAAAAATCCTTCCCAGCAGTGGTGGCACATGCCTTTCATCCCAGGACTCAGGGAAGCAGAGGCAGGCAGATCTCTATGATTTCCAGACCAGCCTGGTCTACAAAGCCAGTCCAGGACACTCAAGGCTACACAGAAAAACCTTGTCTCAAAATTTAAAAAAAAAAAGTCTTTCACAAGTGTGCTCAGCCACTTGTGTTTTAGTTAATTCCAGGTACAGTCAAGTTGACAACTAAGAATAGCTGTCACAATGGCCCAGCATTCTCACTCCTCAGTATAAATCCAAAGAAAATGAAATCAAAATGTCAAGGAGGCATCTGTAATCACAGCCACTGTAGGAAGACCTAAAAGAGTCACAGTGGAGTGTCACCAACTAATAAAGAAGATTGGCCATGCACACCTCAACTACAATCAGTCATAAACAGAGCACAATCCTAATATTTACAACAGCATATATAGGAGGTGGAGATTGTTGTACTAAATCATCAATCCAGATTCAAAAAGACAAATACTGAATGATCTCATTGCATGAATTCTGAGCTCAGGGAAGCTGCAGGGAGAGTAGAGAGAGAAGCAGGGAAAAGCTGCATGAGGGGTACCAGTTACAGTCAAAGAAGGGCAAGAGATATTGGTACCACCATGCATAAGGGTCACTACAGACAGCAGCCACTTACAGGCACTTCAGAGCCAGCAGACAGGACTTAAGAAGGTCTCCGTATAAGAAATGATAAACATTGGTGAAGAAAGGTACATTGGATTGATCTAAATAGTAGATGGCATACTAACACGTACAACTTTTCTATATCCATGTATCAGTTTAAAATAATAAAGCTTAAACTATAGGAATGTGCTCAGTTTCTCAAATTGGCTTTTGGCTCTGAGGTATTACTTAGATCAAAAATTTTCAGTACTAACTTTCCATCTAGCTGAGTTTCTAAATATAGACATGATTTCCATGAGGTCATCAAAACACCAGTGCTTCTAATTCCCAGGTAAGAGCGTCTACCATGTGTGCAGCATGGGTGAGTCTGACCCTGGGCCACCCAGCTAATTCACAGAAAAGTCTCTGGGGGACAACCCACATTACCCATCATCCTGAGGACTGTGAGACACCTGTGCAGCTTTGGGCTCAGCTTTATCTCCACTTGCCTGCTGCTCATTGAGTTGGCCCATGTAGGACACAGAGCAGACAGGCAGAGCTGAGTCCCAGTGCCAGCCACAATCCATATGAGATGCCATCTCAAGAAAGACTATGGGGCACCTGAGCAGCTTTGGGCTTATATCTCCCTCTACCCACCAGATGCTTATCAGCCTGGCCCATCTGGGACACAGAGCAGATAGGCAGAGCCCTGCCATTTCAACAAGGAATGTGGAGCACGTGGACAGCTTTGGGGTTGGAACTATCTCAGCCTGCTCCTCTCCTGCCTGACCCAACTGGGATACAGACAGGGAGCACAGCAGAGCTGAGGTTGGTATAGGCTCCAACATCTATTATCCACCTCCTGAGGAGCCCTCTGGGGAGCCCTAGCAAATAACCTCCAACTTGGAGCTCTTGTTGTTTGTTTCCAACCTGCCTGGCCCATGTGGAACACAGATAGGATCCCCATTGGAGGAACCTCTAGGCCTGCTAACACCAGAGACAATCAGATGACTAGAGACCAGTGCTAGAAGGCAACTCAGAGCCAAATAACACCACCAGAAACCAGTGATCCTACCACAGTAATCTCAGGAGAGATGAACACCCATGAGGAGCAAGAAGACTTTAAATCTAAGGTGATGAAAATTATAGAAGCCTCGAAGGAGGAAAATATATCACAGGAAAATACATTCAAACAGATGAAAGAATTGAATAAATCCTATAAAGAATTACAGGGAAATTTAATCAAATGCGTAAAAGAAATAAATAAAACTATTCAAGATCAAAAAAGGGAATTAGAACCAACAAGAAAAACACAATCTGAGACAATCTTAGAGTGGAAAACATTAGGAAGAGAACAGAGACTACAGACACAAGCAATGCCAACAGAATATAAGAGATGGAAGAGAGGATCTCAAGTGTGGAAAATACAACTGAAGTATCGATATACATCAGTCAAATAAAACATTAAAACTAAATAGTTCCTGACACAAAACACCCAAGAAATCTGGGACACTATAAAAAGACCAAACCTAAAAATAATAGGAAGAAAGAAGAAGAAGAAGAAGAAGAAGAAGAAGAAGAAGAAGAAGAAGAAGAAGAAGAAGAAGAAGAAGAAGAGACTCCAAACTACAAGGCCCAGAAAACATTTTCAGCAAAATCATGGAAGAAAACTTCTCCAACCTAAAGAAAGAAATGCCATAAACATAGAAGAAGCCTACAGATCTCCAATTAGTTTGGACCAGAAAAGAAATTCTTCCTGGTACATAATAATCAAAACGTTAAGTGTACAGAACAAAGAAAGAATTTTAAAAGCTGCAAGAGAAAAAGGTCAAGTCACATATAAAGGAAAACCTATCAAAATTACACCTGACTTCTCAACAGAGACTATGAAAGCCAGAAGGGTCTGGATAGAAAACATGCAGACACCAAGAGACCACAGATGCCAACCCGGACTACTATACCCAGCAAAACTTTCCATCATCATAGATGGAGAAAACAAGATTTACCTTGACAAAACCAAATTTAATCAGTACCTAGCCACAAATCCAGCCCTACAGAAGATACTAGAAGGAAAACTCCAACCCAGAGAGATTAACTACAACCAGGAAAGCACAGGAAGTAAAGAATCCCACATGTGCAAAAGAAAGAAAACATACACACACACACACACACACACACACACACACACACACACAAAACCACCAACACCAACATAAAAGAAAACAAGAACTAACAACCACTCATCATTAATATCTTTCAACATCAATGGCCTCAACTCCTCAATAAAAAGACACAGGCTAAGAGAATGGATGCAAAACAGGACCCATCATTCTGCTGCATACAATAAACACACCTCAGGAACAAGGTAGACATTATCTCACAGTAAATGACTGGAAAAAGATATTCCAAGAAAACAGACTCAAGAAGCAAGCTGGAGTAGCCATTCTAGTATCTAAAAAACATAGACTTTCAACCACAACTGATCAAAAGAGATGGGGAAGGATACTTCATATTTATCAAAGGAAAAATACACCATGATAATGTCTCAATTTTGAACAGTTATGCCCCAAATTCAGGAACATCCACAATTGTAAAAGAAACATTATTGAGGAATAGGATGAAAGAGGGAGGGAGGGGGAATGGGAAGATACATGTGAGGGCATAACAACTGAGATGTAATATGAATAAATCACTTAAATAAAAAAGTTACCATACTAAAAAAAAAATGAAAAGGAAACATTACTAAAGCTTAAATCATACATTGAACCCCACACATTAATAATGGGAGACTTCAACACTCCACTCTCCCCGATAGACAGATCATCAAAACAACAACTAAATGGAGAAACACTGAAACTAATAGATGTCATGAACCAAATGGAGCTAACTGATATCTACAGAACATTTCACCCAAACACAAAAGAATACGCCTTTTTCTCAGACCCTCACAGAACCTTCTCCAAACCTGACCATATACTTTGTCACAAAACAAACCTCAACAGTCACAAAAAATTGAAATAATCCCTTGCATTTTATCAGACCACCATGGATTACATCTGGAATTCAATAACAAAGAAACAACAGAAAGCCTACAAAGTCATGGAAACTGAAAAATTCCCTACTCAATGATCTCTGGGTAAGAGACAAAATAAAAAGAGAAATTAAAAACTTCCTAGAATTCAATGAAACTGAAGGCACAACATACCCAAACTTACAGAACACAATGAAAGCAGTGCTAAGAGGAAAGTTAATAGCACTAAGCGCCTTTATAAAGAAATTGGAGAGATCTCATACTAGCAACTTAACTGCATACCTGAACAAAAAGAGGCAATCACACCCAAGAGGAGTAGACAGCTGAAAATCATCAAACTCAGAGATGAAATCAATAAGTTAGAAACAAAGAGAAGAATTCAAAGAATCAACAAAACCAAGAGCTGGTTCTTTGAGAAAATCAACAAGACTGACTAATCCTTGGGCAAACTAACTAAAAGTCAGAGTAAAAGTACTCAAATCAACAAAATCGGAAATGAAAAGGGGGACATAATGACAGACACTGAGGAAATCTAAAGAATCAATAGGTCCTACTTTAAAAGCCTATATGCCACAAAATATGAAAATCTAAATAAAATGGAAAATTTTCTTGATAGCTACCAATTACCAAATTTGAATCAAGATCAGGTAAACAAATTGAATAGTACTATGTCTCCTATGGAAATAGAGGCAGTCATTAAAAGTCTCCCAACCAAAAAGAGCCCAGGGCCAGGTGGATTGAGTGCAGAATTCTACCAGACCTTCAGAGAAGAGCTAACACCAATTCTTGTCAAACTATTCCACAAAATAGAATCAGAAGGAACACTACCAAACTCATTCATGAGGCCACAGTCACCTCGATACCAAAACCACAGAAAGACTTAACAAAGACATTAAATTTCAGACCGATTTCTCTTATGAATACTGAGGCAAAAAATACTAAATAAAATACTCATAAACTGAATTCAAGAACATATCGAAAATATCATTCACCATGACCAAGTAGGCTTCATCCCAGACATGCAGGGGTGATATAATAAAGGAAATTTATCAATGTAATCCATTATATAGGAAAACTGAAAGAAAAATACCACATGATAGTCTCCTTATATGCCAAAAAAGCATTTGACAAAATCCAACACCCATTCATGTTAAAAGTTAAAAGAGAGTACAGGGATACAAGGCACATACCTAAACATAGTCAATATACAGCAAGTATGTAGCCAACATCAAACTAAATGGAGAGATACTTAAATCAATTCCCCTGAAAGAAGGGACAAGACAACGTTGTCCACTCTCTCTGTATCTCTTCAATACAGTATTTGAAGTCCTATCTAGAGCCATAAGACAACTAAAGGAGATCAAAGGGATACAGATTAGAAAGAACGAACTCAAACAATCACTACTGATAGAAGATATAATAGTATACATTAAGTGAACCCAAAAATGTAACCAGAGAACTCCTACAGCTAATAAACACCTTCAGCAAAGCACCTAGATACAAAATCAACTAAAAAAATCAGTCGCCCTCCTGTATCCAAATGACAAGCAGGGTGAAAAAGAAGTTAGAGAAACTACACTCTTCACAATAGCCACGAATAATACAAAGTATCTTGGTGTAACTCTAACCAATGAAGTGAAAGACCTGTATGAAAAAAAACTTCAAATCTCTGAAGAAAAAAACTGAAGGAGATATCAGAAGATGGAAAGATCTCACATGCTCGTGGATCGGGAGAATCAACATAGTAGAATATATAGGGGGAGGTAATCCCCCTCAGGAACAGTCATAGGGGAGGGGAATAATGGGAAAATGGGGAGGGGGAGGAATGGGAGGATACAAGGGATGGGATAAACATTGAGATGTAACAAGAATAAATTAATAAAAATAAATAAAAAATAATAAAAATAAATAAATAAAAAATGGTCATCTTACCAAAAGCAATCTACAGATTCAATGCAATTCCCATTGAAATAACTACACAATTTTTTTTACCAACCTTTAAAGAGCAATTCTCAATTTCATATGGGAAAACAAAACAACAACAACAACAACAAAACCAGAATAGATAAAACAATCCTGAACAATAAAGATCTTCTGGAGGAATCCCCATCACAGATCTCAAGATGTGCTATAGAGCAACGGTAATAAAATGGCATGGGAATGGCACAGAAATAGGCTGGTTGATCAATGAAATAGAATCAAAGACCCAGAAATGAATCCACATACATATGAACACTTGATTTTTGGCAAAGAAGCCAAATCCATACAATGGAAAAAAGATAACATCTTTAACAAATGGTGCTGGTCTAACTGGATGGCTACATGTAGAAAAATTTAAGTAGACTCATATTTATCATCCCGTAAAAAACTAAAGTCCAAGTGGATTAAAGATCTCAACATAAAACCTGACACACTAAATCTGTTAGAAGAAAAAGTGGGAAAGAACCTTGAACTCACTGGCACAGGAGACAACTTCCTGAACAGAACACCAACAGCTCAGGCTCTAAGATCAACACTTAATAAATGGGACCTCATGAAACTGAACAGCTTCTGTAAGGCAAAGGACACTGTCAACAGAACAAAGCAACAGCATATAAACTGAGAAAAGATTTTCAGCAACCCTATATCCAACAAAGGGCTAATATTCAAAACATATAAAGAACTCAAAAAATTAAACACCACCAAATCAAATAACTCAATTAAAAAATAGGATACAGAGCTAAACAGAGAATTCTCAAGAGAGGAATATCAAATGGCTGAGAAACACTTAAAGAAATGCTCAACATCCTTAATCATCAGGGAAACACAACTCAAAACAACTC
This sequence comes from Acomys russatus, assembly GCF_903995435.1. Taxonomy (NCBI): domain Eukaryota; kingdom Metazoa; phylum Chordata; class Mammalia; order Rodentia; family Muridae; genus Acomys; species Acomys russatus. The sequence goes on along the minus strand of NC_067151.1, from coordinate 13,436,892 downwards.
TGAGATTCTATCCTACACCTATCAGAATGGCTAAGATTAAAAATTCAAGTGACAGTACATGCTGGCAAGGATGTAGAGGAAGGGGAACGAACACTCCTCCACTGCTGGTGGGAGTGAAAACTTGTACAACCACATTGGAAATCAATCTGGTGCTTTCTCAGAATTTTGTGAATAACTCTACCCCAAGACTCAGCCATACCACTTCTGGGCATGTACCTGAAAGATACTCTGCCATACAACAAGGACATTGGCTCAACTATATTCATAGTAGCTTTATCATAATAGCCAGAATCTGGGAACAACCTGGATGTCTCTCAACAAAAGAATGGATAAAGAAACTCTGGCATATTTATACAATGGAATACTAACTAACTAGCTATTAAAAACAATGAAATCTTGAAATTTGCAGGCAATGGAATACTAACTAACTAGCTATTAAAAACAATGAAATCTTGAAATTTGCAGGCAAATGGATGGAACTATAAATGATTGATCATCCTGAGTGACGTAACCCAGACCCAGAAAGACACTCATGGTGTATACTCACTTATAAGTGGATATTAGCCCAACATAGATGTCCTCTGAGAGACTCTACCCAGTAGGGGATTGGGACAGATACTGGGTCTTGCAGCCAGATTCTGGGGGAAGAGCTGGGAGTTGTATGGAAGAGATGGCAGATGGAAGGGGAGTATCAGGAGCTCCACAAAGAGACTATCAAGGCTGATGAATCTGGATCCAGGGGGTCTGCACAGACTGATGTACCAACCAAAGACCATGCAAAAAGAAGATCTGGACCCCTGTTCAGGTGTAGCCAATGGACAGCTCATTCTCCACATGGGGGAGTGGGAGGAGCAGGACACTGCCTCTGACAAGATCTCTGGTACCTGGGATTTGATCACTCCTCCTTAGCAGAGAAGCCCTGTGGGAACACAAAGGAGGGGGGATGCAGACTGTCTGGATGAGACTTAATAGGCTGTAGTCAGATGGTGGGAGTGGGGGACCCCAGCTGTCAGAGGTCTAGGGGAGGGTAATAGATTGGAGGTGGGGTGGAATTAAGGGAATTGGGAACAGGAAGATAAGAGTGAGGGATTACAATACAGATGTAATGTGAATAAATTATAATAAAAAGAAAAAATTTAAAAATTTAGCCATTGTAAGTCACTTGTCAGCCTAGCTAACATCAATAAACAGGAATAAAATGATGTAATTCATGGAAGACTGTCAAAAAATACATAGTGGGCCAGTTTGTCCACCATAGCACACAGCCACTACTCCACCACCTCCTTCATACATGACCACCCCATCTCCTACATGGGAAGGAGCATTGGTAACCTTAAAGCAACCGTACTGGAAAGTCTGTACCCAGCAGGGATGATGGTGTCCCCAAGGATGCATAGATGAAGCCACCTCCCCTCTTCCTTACCCCCTATATTCTCTAGCCTCTCCCCCAAGACCTCATGCAGTTATGACAATGCAATCAGCTGGTTGGAAAAAGTAGCTGAATACTCAGGGGAAGATCCCATGATCCTCTCTGCTCACTACTTTGATGAGGGAAGGTCAAGGGTCAACAGACCCAGCTGGGATGATCACTTGCAAACAGGCACAGCAGATCCTGAAGATGGTGGCAGTCAGGCTAGAAGGAAAGTCTTATAGTACAGCCAGGATCAGACAAAGCCCCCCAGCCCAAAAGTTCTGTGACTGCTTCTGTTAGTCAGGACTGGCCTGTGGGCTGCTTACACCCAGCCAGAAGGGGCACCACATGAAAACATGACAAAGCTTTGATAACTTTCTGATTGTTTGAAGAATGATATTGACACAGTGTTTTGTTTTGTTGTTTTTTTCAAGGCAGGGTTTCTCTGTGTAGCCTTAGCTGTCCTGGAATCACTTTGTTAACCAGAATGGCCTCAAACTCACAGAGATCTGCCTGCCTCTACCTACCAAGTGTTAGAATTAAAGGTATGTGCTACTACACTGGCCCAGTGTGTGTGTGTGTGTGTGTGTGTGTGTGTGTGTGTGTGTGTGTGTGTGTTTTAATTTGAAGAAATGCTGCATGTTGGGATCAATCCATCCCAGACCCACAATGATGGTGATGATGGCAACAGAGTAGATGAAAATACTTCAGGAGAAACAAAGACCAAGTCTGAGGAACACCAGAATAACCTATGATTGTGGTGCAAAGTCTTACGTATTTTTTAAATAGCCATTCATGCCTAGTTTGTCTCTGTAAAGAGCTCAACCTTATGGGCAGGTGAAATCATTGGAAAGATAAAATGCATTGGTGCTGAAGCTTACTAACCTGAGTTCACCCTCCCCCCCAAGAACCCACGGTTGAAAGAGAAGCAACACTGGAAATGCATCAAACATGTTTTTAAAGAGTCCAATCCTTTAACTTCACTAGAAACTCTGCAAGCATCATCCCAAGAGGTCCCTTGTTATTATACTCCTTTAAGAAGCATAACAACAAAGACAAAGCAGAAGTTGGAGTGTGGCTCAATGTGTAGAGTGTTTGCCTACTATGCACAAGGCCATAGATTCCATCTTAGCCCCACATAAACACTTCTCTACAAGCCCAGCACCTGGTTAGTGGAGGCAGGAGGATTAGTAGGTCAAGGTCATCCTAAGCTACACAATTCAAGGCCAGCCTAGAATACAGAAGTCTCTTTTTTGTCTTTTTTGATTATGAATTATTTATATTAGCATAGATTATTTGAGAGGATCCAATATGGCGGCAAACAGCGGGGAACTGTGTTTAGAAGCTCCAGTAAATGATTCAGGGAATTGCACAGAATTCTGGATGAGGAACACCGTCCCCACCACACTACAGTGGGAATACTCCACAGTTGGAAAGGACCAAAATACAAAAAATCTGCATACCCCTGCATATGGGAGAAGTGTGGATGTTCTTGGACCAGAGTGGCAGTGGCGGCGGTGGCTGAGGTCTGCAGCTGGGAACCCTCCAGCAAAGGCAACTGGCATAGTAACTGGTGGGAATCACTGCAGGAGAGGGGACTCTGTGCAAGATTTGGGCCCCGCGACCCTAGCTGAACTCGCCTGGCGGTTTGGGCCCCATGACCCAAGCTTAGCTCAGCACACAGCTCATGCCCTGAGACCCAAACTGGACTCAGCATACGGTTCAGCCCCTGAGACCCTAGCTGAGCTTGGCACACAGTCCTGGCCCAGAGACTCTGACTGGACTCTGTGCACAGTTTGGGCCCAGAGTCCCTGGCTGAATTCAGCATGCAGTTTGGCTCCAGAGTCCGTGGCTGAGCTGGGTACGCACTTCCGCCCCTGAGACTCTAGCTGAGCTTGGCACGTGGTTTGGGCCCAGAGTCCCTGGCTGAGCTGGGTGTGCAGTTCCACACCTGAGACTCTAGCTGAGTTTGGCATGTGGTTTGGGGCCAGAGTCCCTGGCTGAGCTTGGCGGGCCGTTTGGTCCCAGAGACTCTAGCTGAGTCCAGCGTGTGGTCCAGCCCCAAGACTCTAGCTGGACTTGGTGAGCTCAGTGTGTGGTTTGGGCCTGGTTGAACTCAGCACTAACTGGACTAAGTGCATGGATTAAGCCCCGAGACCTGCTTGGGTCCAGAGACACAAACTGGACTCAGTGTGTGTGAGGTTTGGGCCCCGTGACACTAACCTGGACTCTGCGAGTGGTATGGGTCCCGAAACACTACGGGGAACCACAGACCAGCGGAGCATCAGAGCTCCAGGACTAAGGAAATCTCAGGAGGACAGGGAGTAGAGTGGCCATTAGACCCCCTCCACCCGACCTGCTTCAGTCCCTGGAGAGCTCCAGCCATACAAGGGGACCCAGAAGGATGTGGACACTTTGGTCTGACCCAATGCACATTCAGAGTCCCAGGAAGATCACAGGGCCCACAGTACAGGGGAGCTGGTGATCACTGGCTGTGAGAGACTGAAACTACAAGGCTAAGGTCCTGCCATTCAGACCAGTGAAGCATCAGAGCTTCCAGTCTAGGGAAATCATGAGAAAATGGGTGAATCTATCCCCAGACTCCCTCCACCCAATTCTGGAAGCTACCTGCCAAACACAGAGATGGTAACATGACTAAAGGACAGCATAAAATCATATGCAAAAAAAAACCAAAGTAATATGGCATCTCCACATGCCAGCTATCCCAGAGAAAACAACCCAGAGAACTCAAACACAATGGAAATACAAGAAAATGACCTCAAATCCATAGTAATGAGGAGGATAATGGAGGAAACAAATAAAATTCATAGTAAAATGCAGGAAGATGCAGCCAAACAGGTGGAAGACATAAAAGAGGCCTATAGAGAGGCACTGGAGGGGTTGGAGAGATGGTTATGAGCACTGCCTGCTCTTGCAAAAGACCTGGGTTCAACTCCCAGCACCCACATGGCAGCTCACAACTGTCTGTAACTCTAAGATTTGACACCCTCCCACCAATGCACATAAATTTAAAAAAAAAAAAAGAGGCACTAGAAAATATTCAGGAAAATACAAACAACCAGATGAAGGAAATCAATAACACTGTTCAAGCTCTGAAGGCCTATAAAGAGGCAATGGAAGAAACTCATATTTTAACCAAAACATAAAATATACAGAACAAAGAAAAACATTAAAAGCTGCAAGGGGAAAGGGTCAAATAACATTTAATGGCAAACTTATCAGAATTACACCTGACTTCTCAGCAGAAACCATAAAAGCCAGAAGGGCCTGGACAGAGATTCTACAAACCCTAAGAGACCATAGATGCCAGGCCAGACTACTTTACCCAGCAAAACTATCAATAATCATTGACGGAGAAAACAAAATATTCCATGACAAAAGCAAAGTCAAACAGTACCTATCCACAAATCCAGCTTTACAGAAGGTACTAGAAGGAAAACTCCACCCCAAAGGGACAAGCTACAACCAAAACTACACAGGAAAGAGATAACTACACCACTGCAAAAACACAACCACACAAATGCTCTGCTGGAACCAACATCAAAATTAAGACTCTTAATAGTCTCTAGTCATTAATATCTCTCAACATCAACGGTCTCAATTCTCCAACAAAAAGACACAGACTAACTGAATGGATGCATAAACAAGATCAAACATTCTTCTGCATTCAAGAAACACATCTCACCCATAAAGACAGACATTACCTTAGGGTGAAAGGCTGGAAAAAAATATTCCAAGTAAATGGTCACAAGAAGCAAGAAGGCATAGCCATTTTAATATCTAGCATATATTATTTATACAAAATAATCAGATTTACTATATGTTATGTGACAAGACTTTTCCTGGGGAGATGCCACACATGTATATTTATCTCAGATAGGGAGCGCACAGTAAAGCAAAGCCCAACAGATACCACCAAGCTCAGCTTGGTAAACCAATGTGGTTTTGGGGGATTACTTGGAGGAATACGGGTGAGAGGTAACTTACCGGAGCAGAAATTGCTCAAAGACAGCTGCATCACTAAATATCACCCCAGCATGGGTGACAGCTCACAAAAGCAGGGAACCTGGAGCACACCGCACAGCCTGCAGGCAGCTCAGCAGCTTGGAGGATGTCCTTCCCAGTGACTCAGTTGGTCTAAGGCCATCATTCAATGTACTCAGCTGCTTTCTGTTTGGTCTGGGCAGCTGGTCTGGTCTCAGTCTTCTTTCCAGGTTGACTTGTCTGAGTGTGATTCTCCACTATCTTTACTGCTAAAGCTTTAGAGAAAAAGGCCTCAGGAGTCTGGTCAGTTTCAGGGATTTCCTGAAGCTATTTTGAGAGTTACCTTCTTGCTTAAGGAGCGTCCATGCAGGATGAAATGTGTCAATCTTAGAGGAAGGAGTTATGCAACATTATTGTATTTTATACATGTATATAATGTAGTTAAATACATTTTTTTTTTAATTTATGTCCTGGTTGGGCAGTGGTGGCCCACACCTTTAATCCCAACACTCAGAAGGCAGAGGTGGGTGATCTCTGAATTTGAAGTCAGCCTAGTTATGTAATGGATTCCAGGATGGCCAGGGCTACACAGAGATACCCTACCTCAAAACAACAACAAAATGTGTCTTTATGAGTGTATTCCACCTGTGTATGGTGTCCATGGAGCCAGAAGAGGGAGTCATATACCCTGGAGTTGGAATTACACTGGTTGTCAGCTGCCCAACATGGATGCTGGGAACCAAACCTGGGTTCTCTGGAAGGGTAGCAAGCTTTGTAACTGCTGAACTATCTCCAGATCTAGCTCATACTTAGAAGCCCTTTCCCCTTAAGACCTCCATCCTAACCTCTTCATCACAGTAGTTTAGCAGTAGGGAATGCTGGTTTCTCATCTACTGGCCACTGGCTGGAGCTGTGGCCACTGCCCAGCGCAAGGTCCTATTGTGCCACGCATCGCTAAGCTAGCAAAGGTCAAAGTTCTAAAACTGGTATGATTTCTGATGGGGGCAAACTGTCTTCATGCCACCATAAAGTTGATATTGTAATGGGGTGACCAACACATGGTCACAAATGACTGCTTCTTCTCCAGCTAATATGGTTTTTGTCACAGGGGTCTATTTCAAGTAAGATGGCATGACAGCTAAAAGGAACAATATTCTTCCTTGTGGGAGCAACTCTGAATGAAGGTCAAATGTATTTGAAATAGGACTGGAAGACACTCTGGAGAGCGCTGTAGCTTTCTTGTTTGATATGTAGATCTTTCCCCATGAAGAGATTTCTATGCCAGCATTATTTTACCATTTATGTAAATAGGCACTTGATGTTTGATCACTTTAATTGGTGCAACACTTCCAATGTTAATAAAAAGCTTTTAGAACTGAGTAATAACATCTGCTCTTTAATCTTGTGAACAATAAGATGAAGAAGAGGAAGAAGAAGAGGAGGAGGAGGAAGAGAAGGAGAGGAAGGAGGAGGAGGAGGAGAGAAAGGAGGAGGAGGAGGAGGAAGAGGAGGAGAAAGCAAAAGAATATTAAAATTCATCCAGGCTATTCTTCTCTAATGTTTACTACATTCTCAGGATGCAAACATGAAATCCACACCAGTGTGCCCATCTCTGAGGACAGATTGTCAGATGGCCACTGTCTTCTGCACCAGCATTTAAGTGTTTGTAAGAGGCAGATGTGACTGTTATGGCTGCCTTGCAAGCAGGGAAACTGAGGCATAGAAACACAGCAGGGACAAGAGCAGAGGCTCTCTGCAAATGCGAATGAATTTCCAACCTATTGATATGCAAGTCATCTGAACACACATTTCAGATTTCTTCACAACTGTTCTTCTATGTATTTATTTATATTATTTTGCTGTGTTTTGTTTTTCAAGACAGAGTTTCTCTGTGTAGCCATGGCTGTGCTGGAACTTAGAGAGAGCCACCTACCCTCTGCCTCTCAAGTATGCTTCCTGCTGCTAGAGGCGGTGCAGGTGTGGCTCCTGTGTCACATGTGCCTAAGTATGTAGCAGAGAGGAGAAATGCTGTGTCTACACTCAGTGTCTGACCTATGAAAATCTGAATGATTAGTAGCTAACATTCCCTGGGGGAAGAAGGGGAGCCAGAGCTAGCCTGAAACTACCACCAGTCGGGCACCAGGCAGGCTCAGACCAACTCCCTGGATGAGGAATGAGCCAGAGATTAGAAGAACCTCACATGGAACCACAACCCCAGACAGGGAGTGAGCCCAAGGCAGACGACCCTCACAAGGGGCCACTCAGACAGGTGGGACAAGAAGCAAGTCCAAGATGACCACCAGACTGGTACCATGGAGCCTGGACAGGGGGCTAGCCTAAGATGACCACCAGTCCAGTGCCAGGCAGGCTGGGGTAGGGGTAAGGGGAGCCCATGCTTGAGATGACCCCTGACCCCTGCCTGGAGCCATAATGCATGAGCGGGGCATAGCACTCCTAAGATAACACCAGACATTCAGAGACCCCAAGTGCCACTAGGAGGAACAAGTAAGTGGTGGAGGAAGGGAAGAGGAAGAGAAACAGAGGATGTGGGCACAATGAAGAGAGACAGAACTGGAGACTCCAGGGTAGTGAGGAACAGCCTGACGTGGTAGCCGGTGATGTCACTTGAGACCATGGTGGGGTCCTGGCCTGTGCTGCTGGGGGTGGGGGGTGGGGGTGGCCCATGTCTGGGTCTGTGGGCCTGCAACAGCAGGGATCTGTTACCACCAAAGGCCAGGCAGACATCCCTGGTCAGGACGGCAGCCTGGGGACATGTGACATCTGAGGGCTGTACAGAACCCGCCCCACTCCTCACCTGGGCATCATAGAAGAGCTGGCCTTGGGGCCATGACCCCACCCTTACAGTACTTGGGAGAGAGTGGGCTCCGGCATATTAGGGGAGCTGCAGGTGAGCCACCAAGAGGGTGTGAGCACAGGATGAGAGCTCGCCCTGCCTCTTGCCTGCTGGGCAGTGGCGTGGACAAGACAGAGATGCCCTTCTGTCTTCCTCACCCCTTACCATCTGTGCCAGATGGGAGAGGTGGCCCCAGGGTCATGAGAGTGGGAGAACTGGCCCTGTCTCACATCTGCTACAACCCCAAGGAGAGCAAGTCCTGCACCTCACCTGGGCAGCAGGGTAGAGCTAGCCCTAGTTTCAGGGTTTGCTGGTAAGTGGCCCTGAGAACGTGAGAGCAGGAGGGCCAGTGGGCTGAGCAGCTCAGATACCTCTCAGGGCCAGATCCAGGGCTTTGAATTGGCTCATCCCAACATCCATCCCATCAATGATCTATCCGCCTGAGTGAGTGAAGGGGCCAGTCTTACAGATCCAAAACTACAGATCTCCATGACACAGGGCAACAACGAGCTATCCAAGAGGAGTCCCAGTGAGATTCCAGTATTGATAGAGTCACAGAAGCCAGAGGCCTCGTACCAGACTGAAGAGTCATTGTAACGAACATTTGCAAGCAAAGAAGTGTAGACAAGAGAGGATACTGTGGAACACACTGTGGCACACTACACCTTCCACAATGAGATTTTTTTTCTCCGTTGGGGGGAGGTTGCAAGGGAGGGAGTGAGGGGAGGGGGAATATGAGTGGGATTGGAGTGTACAATGTGAAATTCTCAAAGAACCAATTTTAAATAAATAAATAAATGCTTTCCTTAACAAAAGGGAGCACCAAGCTATTTGGTTCATCTCAGAGCAGGTTCCTTTTTTCTGTTTACTAAAGTGTTTTTTAACAATTCTCTATGTTGGCATACTCATGACAGGTGACTCTCAAAGGCAACATTATAAATAGACACTGATTTCAGGGGCTTGCTTTATGGATAAAACCAAAACTATGAAATTGGAACGCAGTTTCATATGCCTTCAGTTCTCTCTTGCTCAGTGGAGTAATCACCTCTTAATAGCCAGCTCTGGTGTTGGGACCACAGGCTAGTGAGCTTTATTGGATGACAAAAATTAATTACGAATGAGGACCTACTCTAAGCGCAGAATCTTTTGTATTCATTAGTCTAGTTAAGTTGGCAGTTTCACACTTCTGAAAAGGCAAGCACAAAGAAAAACTTACTTTATATACCCATTCCCTTCTGCTTTTCTTAAATACCTAAATCTTGAAAACTTACACAAAGACATTAAAAAACTTGGCCAGGCATGGTGGCTCATGCCTTTAATCCCAGCACATAGGAGGCAGAGGCAGGCAGATCGATGTGGGTTCGAGGCCAGTCTGGTCTCCAAAGCAAGTGCAGGACAGCCAAGGCTACACAGAAAACAAACAAAAAAAAAAACAAAAAAAAAACAAACAAAAACAAACAAAATCAAACAAACAAACAAACAAAAACCATGGTACTTGAGAGCCTTAGCAGCGCCATCAACCTTCGAACAGCAGCAAGCCCACGCATCTGCCAATACTCTTGATTAACTCTCTGCTAATAACCCTGGCTGTTCTGTCCTTCTTTGACATAGTCTTACCATTTAGACAAAAATAAATACATAAATAAATGAATAAATGAATAAATATATAAATAAATAAATACTTTTTTAAAGCAAGCATTTTTTTCAGGCAGTGTCCAGGCCATTGACCTGCTTTTGTTAGCCCACACAGGTTTTCAACCATGACACACATTGAAATAAGTTAAGTTCACAGAAAAATCCAGGTTCACTAGAAAATTCAGATATCTTTGCAGATCTGGGCCTGTGCCCCTGTAGGAATAACCCAGCTGGGACAGGGAAATAGCTGGCACTTTCACAAGCTGACAGGACGATAACCACGTTGGTGGTGACCGCCATTTGCCCATCAGATGATCCTGTTATGAACCCCAAGCATTACAGGGTTAACATAGCTGTCAGTAGAGCCTTCCAGGTAGTGTGTGCTGAACTGCTCCACAACTGACATTTGACAAGTTAATAGTTTTTGAGAAAGCCCAGACACATTCCCGGCTACCTTTGTCTGGCTATCATAGCAAAGCACACCCTCATGGGTCACGGGGCAGGGACTCTCTGTCCCATGCGTGCTCAAGTGTGCTGCTATGTGGACATCCTTGTGCGCAGTCCCGGCTTTCTTCTCTTTCTTTGATCTCAAGACACTATCCAATTTTGATGGATAGTTCTCCTTCACTGGATTTTTCTAAAGCAACAGTAGTGGGCCTGCAAGCAGCCATCATCCCTGCAAGCCTACGCCCAACTGCCCACCTCAGTGGTTCTCAACCTGTGGGTCACGACCACTTTGTCAAGTTGCTATCTCCAAAAATATTTACATTACAGTTCATGACAGTAGCAAAAGTACAGCCATGAAATAGCAGCAAAAATAATTTTATGGTTGGGGTCACCATAATGTGAGAAACCATATTAAAGGACTACAGCATTAGGAAGGTTGAGAGCCACTGCCCTCACTTGTCCTCAGCATTTTAATGTCTATTAAGACCAGTTAACACCGGGCATGGTGGTACACACCTTTAATTCCAGCACTCAGGAGGCAGAGGCGGTGGATCTCTGTGAGTTCGAGGCCAGCCTGGTCTACAAAGTGAATCCAGAACAGCCAGGACTATAAGAGAAACCCTGTCTCAAAAAACCAAAACAACAACAACAACAACAAAACCAGTTAACTTCATATGCTTTTTGCCATGTTTCTTTCAGAATTTGAGTTTCTGACCTCTTCTGATAAAGCACTTTCTATTTTATTTTATTAACATGTGTTCTGGCTAGATTTATGTCAGCTTGGTATCATCTAGAGTCACTTAGGAAGAAGGAACCTCAGTTGAGAAAATTATCCCACCAAATTGTCCTATGCGCATGCCTGGTGTACCTTTCCCTGATGGGTCATTGATGTGGGAGGGTCCTCTGGGCAGGTGGTCCTGGATGCTCTAGGGAAACAGGCTGAGCAAGGCATGGGGACCGAGCCAGTATGTAGCACTTCCCCATGACCTCTGCATCAGTTCCTGCCTCCAGATTCCTGCTTTGAGGTCATGCCCTGACTTCCCCAGAAGCATAAGATGAAAATAAACTTTTTCCTTCCCAGGTTGCTTTTGGTGATGATATTTTTATCACAGCAATAGAAACGTCAAGGCAACATGTATTGTGCATTCACTGAAGTTGTGTGTGTGTGAGAGAGAGAGAGAGAGCAAGACTAGGTCTCACTGCAAAGCTCTCTCTGGCATTGAACATTCTGTGTATGCTAGACTAGTCAGGAACTCACAGATATCTGATTGCCTCTGCATTCTGAGTTAAAGGCATGAGCTCGGAGACATTGAATTATGGCTGAATGAACGAGTACAGGAAGTTGAGAGCCTGACCCCAGAGAATGTCAGTGGCAGCAGCAGGAACAGAAGTACGCACAGTGATGACTCAAGGTGATTAGCACTGAGCCCCCTCTCATGGATTAAAGTGGGGTCCAACAGCATTCCAGTAGTGTGAGCCCATATATAACTTAATTCTATAATAGTCATGTTGAAAGGGCTTTTAATGTAAAATGAGTCTAACAATATGACCTAGATAAAGCAATATAACCAAATTAGTCCCTTTACCACATAACCAATGTTAAAAGCCACTAATGAGATATTTATAATCTGTACTAAGCCTTTAAACCAGTCTGTAACTCACACTGACAGAACACTTCAACTTGGCTGCCCATAGTTCAAGGGCTCAAGGTTCACGTGACGGGTGACAACAGGAAAGCAGAGATCTAAAAGGCCCTAAAAGTCCCAGAGGCAATAAAAGTTAAATAAGGCGGCTCAAAGCTACGGACATACCTTGATAATGCCTGGCCCTCTCTGGTTTGAGAAGCTAAGTGTGCTTAAGCTTGGTTAGCAACTGGATAGGAAAAAACAAAACCACTCATGGTAGAAAGAAGCAGAATGGAATGGCACACACATTTATAACATGGACCAAGGTGGAACCGACAGCCGAAGGCTAAAAGCAGTGTTTGATCAAACCTAATTGAGGAAGCTGGGAGATTTATTCCCTGGGTAGCAGGGAGCCACTGACAATTTCGGTCAAGAAAGTGGTTTATCAGATCTCTGTTTAAGATGGATAGTTTACAAGGCTGTAACTCAAATGAAATTAGCCAGGTCTGAACTCGCATAAATAGAGTTAGACTGCAGAGACAGGTTCTCTAGAAAGCTGATGTCGGCTCCACACAAAGAATACTTGTGTGAGTTGTGCCCAAGGCGCCATGTGCTTGCTGGGAGGGTGCAAATCCGACTCTGGGAACGCAGACCCAGAAGCCAGATAACTGCTGTCAGGAGTCGCGGGGCTCTTTTGTCCCCTGCAACGTACAGATAGCAGCACTCCGTGCTCGGTTCCTTTTGAGCGAGTAGTAACGTCTCGGCTTCCACTCCCATTCAGTCCCATATTGGAATGCAAGGGAGAGAGAGACAGGGCTATTATTACCAAGATAACCTTGAGCTTGTTCTAATTTATTTTTTTAAAGAAAATAAATCACTCTCAACCTCTGTTGCTTTATTATTAGGGGCTGGTAAGAAGAACACTTTATTCCCCCAGCAGCCAGTATAAGATTCTGTTCTAGTGAAAGACTCACCTTTGCTAGGAAAATGCTTTAGCGGGTTAGCTTGGGGTGGGTGAACGCTTTGGGGCAGGAATGTCCCAGGCAGCCAAGGATTCAGGGGACAGGATGGAGCTACAAGGCAGGATGCAGGACTTGCACAAGTCTTCAGTGATAAAGCTAAAATTCTGATTGCACACTCGGGAAGGCTCAGCCATGTTGACAGCAGAGAAAACTCCTGCATAAAAACAATGCAACAGAGGAGGCCAAAAAGACCGGCCAACCCTCTCCATGCAGAAAAGTCATGGGGAGCACTGCAGAGGAGACTCGAGTCAGACAACATGGTCCTCTTAGCAGCATGTGGTACTGTAATTCCCAATAGAGTTCACAGATCCTGGGGCACACAGGGGCATGACCATGATTAAAAGTAGTCACCAAGGACAGCCACACGGGGCTTCTTAGCAGTTAAGTTTTTTCACCACTGTGACAAAAGATTTGGCAAATACAGCTTAAGGAAGGCCTTGACTTAAGAACACTGCAACAGGAAGGCATGACAGGCAGAGGCGAGGTTGCCTGGTCACACTGTCTCACCTCAGGAAGAAGAAAGGTGGATGAACGCTGCTGACTTATTTCTCCTTTTTATTCAGTCCAAGGTCACGGAATGGTGTAGCCTACATTCAAAGTAGGTCATGCAACCCTCGGTGAAACCTCTCCAAGGGCTTCCTCACACACAGGCCAAGGAGTGTCTCTCCTAGGTGACCCTTCATCCCGAGCAGGTGATCCTGAAGACGAACCATCAGGTGAATTTGTAGACACTGGGTTCCTTAGCAGGTCCTGCCATCCGGCCCTGGTGTCAGGATCACTGTTTGAAGTGATCATCGCTCAAGTGTTCCGAGCCTAGTCAGCTTGTTCAGCCAGAAGCTGAGTGACAGGGGATGAGAGGCTGAATCGGCAAGTCCTTGGGGGTGCCGACACCCAGGCTACACTCCTTTGGGGGCTTTTCACTGGGTAGGAAATAATTGATACCTTCCTGTATTTAAGTTGTTAGATTATAGTTGCTGTTCTCTGCATGCCTAGGTGGGTGTGTACGGAGGTCAGAGAACCGTGGCTGCCATTCCTCGGGTGAGGGCCACCTTTGTTGAGACAGGGTATCTCAATAGCTTTGAGCTCATGGATCTGACTACCCTGGCTAGGCAGTCTCTGGGATTCTCCTGTCTCTCCCTCCCCACTGATGGGGTTCTAAGCATGTACTACCACAAACCCAGCTTTTTAAAAAAAAACATAGGTTCTGGGGATAAACTCAGTTCCTCATGCTTGCAAGCCTAACCCTTCAATGATTGGGGCCCTCTCTCCAACTCATATTATTAGATTAAAATAAACATTTTCACTGTAAGACCTGGAGCCTTGGATGAATAGCAAGCTCCCAGCATCCTGTGCTGTGCCACCAGACTGCAGACCCGTGTGTTTGCTGTCAGCTATAGAGCACCTTCCATGAACAAGTCCAAGTTGCCTGGTGTAAAAGCACACCCAGGGCTTCCTACAGCTGGACCCTGGAGATCAACCGCCTCAGCCCACCCACCTGGAAGTTGTCTTTCATCCTCCACCATAGTTTACAAACAGCCTGGAGGACTCATCTGGTGAACAGCACAAATTGCCTTCCTTACCACCGCCATTTAGAGCCATTTGGAGGCTCTTGCAAATGCAAGCTAGATAACCATAGATGCTACTGTGGTGTGCAACCTCAGGCTCGTACTGTCACACAGCTATGAAATCCGTTCAGGAAAGCACCCGCATATGACGTTCCATGCTCCGGGCGTGTCTCCGTTCTATTGCTGTGAAGAGACACAACACGGCCATGACTACTACTCTTATTAACCGAGGCTGGCTCACAGCTTCAGAGGTTTAGTCCAGTATCATCATGGCAGCATGCAGGCAGACATAGGGCTGGGGAAGGACCTGAGAATTCTACGTCTTGATCCACAGGCAGCAGGAAGAACTCTGAGTCACACTAGGGGTGGCCTGGGAACTGGAGACCTCAAAGCCCACATCCAGTGACACACTTCCTCCAACAAAGCCATGCCTACTCCAACAAGACCACACCTCCTAACAGTGCCACTCCTATGGCCAAACATTCAAACACATGAGTCTATGGGGCCAAACCTATTCAAACCATCACAGGACAATTTTGAGAAAGTTAGCAGGCACTAAAACACTTACCCAAGGAAAGCGCTCCATAAGCAATATCTCCTCTTTTTTTTCTCTCTTCCTCCCCCTCCTCTAAGGGGAGGGGGACTTTCTCTTCTCACTTTTCTCTTTCCTCTCTTCCCTCCCTCCTCTCATCTCCTGTCTCAGATAGCTTAGCAATACACATTTCCTTGCACTCTGCAAATGGCTATGGGCACACTCATGAGCAGACCTCAGACTAGCGATGGCCAGTCACACCAAAGAGCCTGTGGTGACCTTGAGGCAGCCTGTGACATAGTGAGTGCACAAGACAGCATCTAGAGAACACTGGTGTGAACAGGCGATGGCTCCCACTCATGCTTACAGGTTCAGCATACTGTATCCCAATATTCAACACAAAATCAGGCCACGAAGCCTGGCCAACAGAAATAGTTAGAGAGGCAACAGGAGGTGTGGGGGGATGCAGAGAGGATTCCAGGAGAGGTTGAAGAAGGCAGCTAGGGAGGGAGAGGCATCACAGAAATGGGGGAGAGATATGAGAAATAGGAGATGTGTTTGTTACACATTCCATCCCTGGTGTAAAAGGAACTTGCAAATACAAACAAAACCTAGCTTTGTCCTTAATCATCTCCCTCGAGCTTCTAGTTCAGAAGAAATCCTAAGGCAAACCAACTCCAGCCACAGGCCGTCCAAGCTCAGTGTCCTTCAGAGCCCACACCTTCCCTTCTCAAGATCCCTCCCTGCGTGACCTTACTTGTTGGGAAGGACTCACGTCAGAGACACACTCGTTGGAAAGCCTTTCTTGCTCTTGCCACTGACTCCAAAGAGTCACCCCACTCTGAGCTCCTTTGGCAACCCCAACTAGCTGCACATCATCCTGTATTTCAATCACGTACTTACTGGAGTAACTCCCCCTCGCGTTTTGAACTTCTTGGTTAATTAATACCCGGCAATTAAAGCTGAAATCCCATCCAGTCGCAAAGCACGGAGTTTGAAGCCATGCCACACTCATCTTGTGAGCGGACTCTGTAACCCATCTTGAGCTGAGGCTGTTTGCAAGTTAACATATGATGTATCTGGCAGCCAGTGACATCTTTTTAAACACAGCTACTGCTCCACACTCAGGAATCAGAGGCCCAAGAGAGGATGGCAAGGTCAAGAGTGGCCCAGGCTACAAAGTGAGTTCTAGGCCAGTCTAGACTGCACAGCGAGACCCTGTCTCAATAGCCAAAAAGAAGAGATGGGAAGGGAAGAAAATGGAGGGAAGAGGAGTGAAGGAAGAAGAGAAGAGAGAGAAAGAGACAGGAAGGGAAGGGAGGGAGGGGGAAGAGAAAGAATAAAAGGAAAGGGATGGCAGGGAGAGAGGATGGGAATGGAGGAAGGGGTTGGCTTCTGTTAGTGCAGGGCTTAAAGCTCAAAGGTGCCTCACCCCCATTCACATACATTAAGCCACCTGGATCCCAGTTCCGTCTCCCACAGGGAATCTATGCAGGTACAGAGTCCTTTTCTTAGTAAAAATGGCAACTGAAAGCTTGACTCAGTGCAGCATGAGGCTGTGAGGAGGTAGGTAAGCACAGATGCACACACCAGAACATACTAAGAATTCATCAAGAAGATGGCTGCCGGTCATACGGTGCACCCCAGAAACAGGCAGGCAGGGCTCTGTGTGCTTGAAGCCATCCCGATCTACATAATGAGTTCCAGGCCATCCATGGATACAAAAGGATGCAACACACACACGTGCACACGCACACGCACACACACACACACAGGGCACAGGTGCCAGGCTAGCAAGATCACTCAGAGAATAAAAATATTGGGTACCAAGCCTGAAATGAGAGAACTGCTTCTTGCCAGGTGTCCTCTGCCCCAACACAAGCCATGCTGTAGCACATGTGCATACATATACAAATGGATGGATAGATAGATAGATAGATAGATAGACAGACAGACAATAGATAGATAGGTATACTTTTTTTTTAAAGTCGTGGATATACAAAGTTCTTTCTGCCTTGTTTTTGGGTAATTTTTTTAACTGTTAAAAAAATAAAATTTACAATGCTGACCTTTAAATTTTTTATTCTCTCTCTCTCTCTCTCTCTCTCTCTCTCTCTCTCTCCTCTCCTCTCGCTCCTCTCTCATCCTCTCTCTCTCTCTCTCTCTCTCTCTCTCTGTGTGTGTGTGGTGTGGTGTGTGTGTGTGTGCGTGCCATGTGTGCGTGTGTGTGCATGTGTATTTGTGCAAATGAATGCCGGGCTGCTCATGGGGTCCAGAAGAAGGTGCTCAAAGCCCCAGGTCTGCAGTTGCTGGTGGTCGTGGGTGGGCTGCCTGGTGTGAGTGCTGGAGACTGAAATCTCTGCAGGGCAGTACACTCTCTTAACCGCCGAACCCTCTCCAGCCCCAGGGATGATGTTTTTAAGTGTCCAGCTAGCACTGTGGACCACATTCCTATTATTACACGACCTTCAACACTGTCCATTTTCTTCATTTTTTTTCATCTTCCCAGAGAAGATTTCTGCCCTCATCAAACACGAGTCTCTGACTTCCTGTGAAGCCTCTCGCAGCCATTGTTCCCCTCCCATCCCTGTGAATAACATGTTGTCTTTCCTTAATACTTCATAAAGTGTTGTTGCTTTGAGACAGGGTCTTATTGGGTAGCCCTGCATGGGCTGGAGCTTTCTATGTAGACAAGACTGGTTTTGAACTTGAGGCAATCTTCCTGCCTCTGCCTTCCAAGTGGTGGAGTTACAGGCATGTGCCACCACATCCAGCTTGCACCTCATGCAATTTTTATCATAAGCATTTGTGGTAATGCTTATCACACTTGATATGTGTTCTTGGGTCACTCGGATTGGAACATGTGCATATCTGCTTCCTGTTTAGGGCTGATTAGACGTTGTCTGTCCATTCTTCCACTGGTACTCAGGATGCTGTTTGTAATGCTGCTGTGAGTGCCAGCAAACAAGTTGAACAGGTCATAAAGTGAAGGAATCATTCCTAAAAGTCTTTCAGTTAGTTACATATCTACAAATGGAACTGCTGGGTTACACAGTAACTCTTTGACTTTCCAGAAGTTGACAGTTTCCCACAGTGGAGGCAACATTTCGCATTGTGACTAGCTGTTCAAAAGTGTGCTGACACTTCTAAATAAGAGCTAAGATTGGGGGTTGGAGAGATGGCTCAGAGGTTAAGAGCACTGGCTGTTCTTACAGAGGTCCTGAGTTCAATTCCCAGCAACTCACTCCATGTATATAGTGGGACCTGATGCCCTCTTCTGGCATGCAGGTGTATGTGCAGATAGAGTACTCATACACATAAAATAAATAAATAATTTTTTTAAAAAGAGCTAATATTGGAAGCAACCTAAGTATCTAATAGCAACTGCTTTCATGATGTGTAGGCCATCCTCAGTGAGGTACATTAACAGTGAATCCGGGAACAGAGCCTCATGCAAGGCAAGGGACCACAACTCCCAGAGAGCTCCGTGGTTTTGTCGCCTCCAAGACCAAGATGACCGGGAGAGTCTCCACCTTCCTCAAGAATGCCTGGGTGAAGGAGCTGGTGCTGGTAGTGTCCTTCTCTGTCTGGGGACTCATTGTAATTATGCCCATAATCAGCCCCTATACCAAGTAGGCAGAAATGATAAACCAGGCCATACCCTACCATTACCCAGTCAGTGCCTTTGCGAGATGATGGGAACATGCCCCACATGCCCAGCCATGGAACCCTCAGGGCCCCAGCATGGAATGGCTGAAGAACCTGTGAAAACTCCTGCCAATGGAAAAGGCCCCTTCCCTGCTGCCCTCCAATAAAAATGTGAAAAACAAAAAATTAAAAAAGTGAATCCTTTTTATTTAATTGACCAATTCCTATGATTAAGAAGAGTCTCATTTATCACCTGAGAAAACAGGGTATGAAGGAGTAAATATGTAAGGCTTCTGTTTACATAAAAGAGAAGAAAATATTTCTATGTATAGAAGCTGGGGAGTAAAGTGGGCTGCCCAACAGGCATGAGGACCTGAGTTGAGGTCCCGGAACCCACACAAGAGCCAGATGTGGTGGTGTGGACCCCTAACTCTGGCTTGCCTTGGGGTGAGCAGGAGACAGGTGGATTCTTGAAGCTCACTGGCCAGCCGGCCTAGCAGAATCTATGCGCTCCAGGTTCAGAGAGAGACTCTGCCTCAAAACCAGGATGGAGAGTGATTGAGGAAGATGCACGCTGTTGACCTCTGGCCTTGAGGCACACGTGTACACGCACACTAAAAGCATGTACACTACACACAACACATCACACAAGGCTAAAATACATTAATACATGTAAATGTACTTGGACGCATGCAAACCATCACCAGGGTTGAGGCAAGTACAAAGTTGACCGTAGTTATTGCTTCTTTAACAGCCACCATCACTTTGAGGGATGGACAAAGAGTTTCATAATTTGAAGAATATAATCTATTTGGCAATTAAACTTAAAATGAAATAAAGGGCACTGGCTTTCTGAGTACCTTATATCTGAACATTTTCCATGCTGGGGTGTGATTGCAGGGTTGATCACCTTCAGAGATGTAGAGAGACTTTCCCCTCTGTACCTCAGGTACCTCCTGAAAAGATGGCTACTCTTTTACTTATCCACATATATTTCCTTTCTTCTTGCTTTCCAAAACAAACACTGGGGCCTCTCTCTCTCTCTCTCTCTCTCTCTCTCTCTCTCTCTCTCCACAGTGAGGTATATAGCCTCATAAAGTCCAAACCCTGACAAGCCTCTGGCCATATCTATCCCCCAAAACTCATGATATGAGCTAAAAAAACATCAATCAAACACATTGGAAACAAATGCCTCTCCTAATATTGTAAAACACAGCATGGAAGCAAAAGCCAGGAAACATGGAAGCCAGCTCTGCTCGCATTCCTAACACACCTTGTATCACATGTGCGGTTGTGTCCCTGCTCCGGCAGCAGTCTGGGAACGAAGAATAATACTTTATTCATTATCTTTGGACAAATGCAGAAAAGCACAGTAGCTCATCTGCGTAAGAGGCCACAATGATACCAAGGAGCAAATGCCACCTGCTCGCCTTCCCGTTGTCCACCTGGACCAACAAGTCCCCCAGACACATTTTAGATGAGTGCTTCCCACAGCCCCACTCCTTGCCAGTGCACGCCATGGGTGATGTGGACTTCCAATCAGCCTCGGACTTCCGATCAGCCTCTGCGCTTCTTTCTTAAGAAGCCACAGTTGATCATCACAAGAGTCAAGAGGAGGCAAAATATTATCAGTATTTTTAAGCACCATTTGAGCAGAAACATGGCATAGGGACACACACACACACCACACACAACACACACACACACACACACACACTGGTGAGTCACAGCCTGCAGGGGTTATTTTGAGCTTTTCTGCCCACTGTAACCCAGCCACATCTGGTCCCTTGTCAAGAGGCTAACTCATTAAAGGGCCACTCCCGGCATTGTCTTCCAAAGCTGTCGGACAAGCCCACGCCTCCAGCTCTTCCCCTACAGCACCCAGAAGCAGGGGAGAAAGCTGCAGGGGCACAAGCGCCAACATAGGGAGCACGTGACCTCAGCGCCCAAAGCGAGGCCCTGGCTAGATATTTATTTACTTATTTAGTGAATTTAAGCCATAGGAAACATTAACGCAGTTTTTTAAAATCCATAGATTTTAAATTCTTTCTTGAGGCAATGGCCCCAAGTTTTCAAGATGAGGGAAGATGGTGATGCTGAGGAAAAGGAAGATAATGGAATTGTTTTGAAGCCAGAAATGTACAGGAAGGGTCTGCCACGGTTGCCTGTGTGTCGGGGTCTCTGCTGATACGCTCAGCTGCTGCTCAGCTCAATTTGCCCTGCGCAGCCCGAGTAGTATCTGACAGCATGTCCACTTCTTTCAGCATCTCCCTACTACGCACATCCTGGCATCCCTGCAGCCTGAGGACTTCCTTACGCTTAATAAAATCACTTCGGTCCTCACACACCAATGAGCAAACGGCAAAGTCCGCTGTGCTGTGATTCAGCCCGGTTCTCCTGTCCTCCGTCCCATAATTCTAATCCCGGATTGTTCTTCATGTAATCATCAAACCTTGTTTTTAAACACAAGTATAATTCAAATCATAATTTTAAATTGGTCATGAAAGTGAAATGTAAATGAACTGTCGTTTATAATTAATTTGAGCCCCTGCTACAGCCATTCAGCTCAGGGCTTGACATTTCCCTGCACGTGTTCAAAAATTAAATCTCATAAATTACAATATTCCTTTAAAAGGAAGCCAAATATTATAACAAGAGGGTTTTTTTTTTTCATTTTTAGAAAATAATAATAGAATCAAAAGCGTTACTGACACCACGCATTGGTAAGGAAGTGAGAGCAAGCGTGCTTGTGTCTGTCTGCTCTGGGTAGGTTTTCTCTATTTTGGAATGCCCTCACAGAGCGTAGCATTGGAGCAGCGGTCGGAACCCATTGACATAGCCCTGATACCTGATGAGAAAAGTTTCTAGGCATTTTGAAGTAATCGATATTCAATTTGCTTGTAAGCATAAATATTACAGATCATTGGCTGCTTTAAAGAAAACAATAAATAAAGCCAAAGTCATAGGAGCCTTGTTGTGATCACAGATTTGCTAATATATATACATATATATGTATATATTAACATATTCACAAATGAATTGGCAGGTCATCTTTTATTTTTGTGTTAACTAAATGTAAAATTGTGAAAGGGGAACATGAAAAAGACGTGCCAGCAAAGCCGAGTCGTTTTAAATTTGCATAACCAAATCACCTTTCCTCATCGGAGGCAAGCAACTTCAAAAATAACTCAAGTTTATTTGTCCTCTCGTCAGAGCATAAATACAAGCTCCTTCAAAAGAGCAAGGGCATGGCCAATTGCATGCTAAATTATGTCTGATATAAATATGTATCAAAGACAACTGCACAGTTGAGGTGGAAAAGAAGGATAAACTAATCCCAGCGTTTGCCAGTGGAGTTTGAAAATCAGTTCATCATATTAAAAGTAGCTGCTGGTGTTTTTCACTTCTTGGCTTGCTTGCTATTATTTATTTCTAGCCAGGGAAATAGTACTTGATCACAATAGTATCTCTTGCCCAAGAGAAAAAAAATATCTTTTACATAAAACAACTTCTCCCCAGAGATACCAGCATGCTTCATTCCTACTTTAAAAAAAAAAAAAAAAATCCAAAAAACCAAAAATAAAACCAATGCACTTATACCAGAGGGGTGCTGATATGATACAAATCACAGATGCATATTATACATTTACATCCATGCTATAAGCTCGATCCCAGGTGCAAAAATCCACCTTAAACATGCCAAGCGTCAGTGATATCTTAGACCACTTAGGAAAGGCAGATTGTTATAAAGACTGATACCTTATTGGAATATGTTTTTTTTTTTTTTTTTTTAATCAGCCAGCCTGTCACATTCTAAATTTCTAAATCATCAAAGTATATCCCTGACATTTAAAATTTCCTATTTTCTAATGTGGCTTGATGTTTTATGTATAAAGTTTAATAATTTAGTATTGTCAACCGAAGACACGTGCCTGTTTCCTACAGAATGCGAAGTTTGAACCCTGGCTTAAACAGTCCTCGTTAAACACTGCATTGAACACACTCTTTATACTAATAAGAGGAAAAGCAAATAGCATATTAAGACTTATTGAGAGTTTCCCTCCCTTCAGTAGAGGCTGTTACTTGAGAAATTTGCTTATTAAAAGAGGAGAAACCTTACAAGGTGGAAAATTTTTAAGCTTTATTGCTAACATTCAATTATTGCCCCAACCAGTTTTTTTTTTCTTTTTTGAGTGGTACAAACTATTAATTTACAAATATGGAGCCTTTCTCAATGGCACGCTTCCAAAAGGCACCAGGTGTCTGATTGTATTCAAAAGCACAACCCAGGGTACACTTAGCACGGTAAATACACAAAGGAAAAGCCAACTGAATTCCGATGTTGTTTCAAACCTATCTGCAATCAATTATTTTCACAACTGAACGTCAATTTCACCTACAAACGGGAAAGGTTTTCTGCGGGTATAAGACACGCAACAGGCAATGCTCCTCTGAGCAACCCCACTCCTCTCCGTAATCCCAAGACCTGGAATGGAAAGGCAAAGTTATGGAGTAGAGATTTCAGTTCTTATTATTTTCCAGTTTTTCTGTGTAAGCAGCAGTCCCTAAGAGGATCAGCCGTATTCCATGTCATCAGCGTTTTCTGAGTGCCATGTTTAAGTACTTCTCTGAAGATGCGTGAGTGCACATGTAGATGGAAGGGTTATGAATAGCAATAAAGCCAAGAGTCCAACTGCAAACGTTATCATTTTCCAAAATGCATTTTCTTAGAAACAGCTAAAGGATACTGGAATTTTGCTTTCTGGGTTCATACTCTTAAGGTGCAAATACCAAAATATGCACTAAAGACTTTACCATGCGATAGGCTAAAGAAGAGGAAAATCATCAAGTCACCCCCAATTCAAAATAACAAAAGGTCACTTCGTGCTGCAGCCTAACTGGATGGCTCCAACCCTCAAAACAAAAGTCATTGCTGTTTCCCCTTGGTTTCTTCTGTGGAAGAAGGGAGCTAGGAAAGTCAGGCTGGTGTACAGCAATGAGTCTAAACTTTCCAGACTGAGGTCTGCCTGCCCTTGAGGGTTCACCTTTATCTCCCCTGAAAAATGCCAATATAAAAATTCTAAAATACCTTCATAAGCCCCAAGGAAAGCCTGTGGACAGAGAGATGATGTGATAGCTTCCTTCCTTCCTCTCCTCAGCCGTTTCTCCTCTGTGCGGCTGAAAGCAAATGCAGGGAGAGTCAGCCGCATATTTAATTAGAAGCAAGCTGCCTCACTATCAGTGAGAGGATCTACCTCTCCAATCTCTTGTGAGTCAATCTTTCCCATCTCTGATTTTCTTTTATATTTATGCTAGAATATTTAATTGTAGACAAAAGGTTACTCTGGCTGTATTCACTGCACAGAGGCACAATAATCTGCTTTAAAAGGCTTGACATTTCAGGCTTTTCAAAAAGGCTGAAAAAATTATATCCCTGCTTTTGTTAATCAATGAAGTAGAACTCTCCTGAACAAAAGAATTAAATTGCTTGGTTGGTTTAATAAAACCAACAGAAATAGCTGCTTCCTCTGGGTTTTATTGTGTAGGCATGGCACACGCACCCAGCACTGTAATTCCATATGATTCAGGGCAAAACTCTAATTTCTGCACACAGTTGGGTTTTTAAATCCTATTCAGACCCTATCCATTCTGGCTGGCTCTCTAAGGCCAGCACTTTTATCATTAAACTTGACTCTTTTTCTCAAGTGTGGCAACCATATAGCAATTTGATTTTTGTTCCTGTGCCTGTAACCCTTCAAAAAAATGTCCATTAAAATGCATTAATCTAAATATTACCTTTTTGTTTTCTTTAGTCTGGAGCTAACGGTTTTACACATCATTCCAGCTATTTAATTGGGGGAAAAATGAGTTGAGGGGAACAAACAAGTGACAGACCTTAGATGTGAACATGTAAAATAGTACCTTTAAAAAAAAACACCCCAAGATCAAACCAGGGCATAACAGTTTTGTTACATTCGTGTGTGCAGGCTAGGTTTGCAAGGAATTCTGGCTGTATTTTGGCAAAAGACTTCAAAACTTCCAGGATAACCAGGGTGATTGCAAAAGATGACAGAAACAACCTTTCCTTTACCTCATCACAAGGCAGGTCACAATTTTACTGAGAAGCCACAGGAAGACTGTCAAGGAAGGGAGCCCTTTCTGAAACGGGTCCTTTTGTTCTGTCTGTGTCAAACACACTGAGGAAGAAACGTGTTCTTCCAGGGTTCTGTGTGGAAGATCCTCAGAGTTCAGATGGTCCGTGGCACAGTCTCCGGTGGCAGTTTTGGAGGCTGTGGAAGGCAGAGCAGGGAAAGGAAGCACTGGGTGGACCAGCCATTTCTACCCAACTTCAAGCTTTACACGTTTAGAGCTACAGAGGCATTTTTCCCAAGATAATGGAGATAAAAAGCCAAGAGCCATATTTATGCCAGACAAATTGCCTAATGCTGCTTCTGACTTCACAGTCCTGGGGCTGAAGGTCACACAGAGGTCATCCAATCTAGCGCCCTATTGGTTTTGTCAGCACCCCTGAGGAGATAATGAATGGCTACCACAAACCTAGCCCTAGTAAGTGCTCAATAAATGGAAACCACCATTGTCCTCACAACCCCCTGTCTAATCCATTTCACATTGGCAGGGCTTCCCAATAGCTGGCCTTGTTGCCAATCAGTAGAACAGCCACTTGCTCAGCTGGAGGCACTGGTTTTCTCTAACAAAGATGTACATGGCTGCAAACATGGGATGGGGGGCATTACCTATCTCAGACTTGTAAAAACTACATCTCCTCACACTTTTCCAGTCTGTCACAACAGATGAGGTTTAAGCTACTTTTTAAGTTACGGCAAAGTGCCAGCTCTCCTCATGAGAGCAAGCCCCACCCCACCCCACTCCCCCCTATCCCACCCTCACCGTGTGTGTGTGTGTGTGTGTGTGTGTGTGTGTGTGTGTGTGTGTGTGTGTTCAGCTCTACCTCCAAATTCAGCTCACCATTAGGTTTTGCCCTTCTCTGGAATAAGGCCTCAAGGCCTGTAGCCAGTGGGAGAAAGGGCAAGTCCTGTCCTCAGGCCAAGTTCCCCACCTCTAACGCAGGGTGGAAGGAACATGGCAAGAAATGATGGTCAAAGCTGTTCTGAGAAACACTGATGGAGTCCAGCCAGTGCCTATGCTGCCCAGCCCCTCCCCCATTGGGCCCACAAAAAAAGAACAGTTTACTGGACTGTCTGCTCTAACACCTGGGGCACCCAGATGAGATCCATTTGTTAGCCCAGTCAGCTTGGAAGAATTTGTTGAGATTCTAGCTCTTATACATATTTTTCTGCAAGTTTTTTTTTTTAATTGTGTATTTGCATGCTTGTCTGCTGGGGATGTGTGCATGTAAGTGCAGTGCCCACGGAGGCCAGATCCCCTGACACTGGAGCTGGAAGCCAATTGATATGAGTCCTGGGAACCGAACTCAGGTCCTCTGCAGAAGCTCAACATGAGCTTACCCACTGGCCATCATTCCAGCCCCAAATGTTACATAGGTACCAGCTTTAGGGGAGTCTGTGTGTAAGAGAGAGAAGCATGCATGGGGAGCCCACAGGTCAATCTCAGAGGCCATTTCTCAGGTACCCTGAGCCAGTCCGAGTTTTGAGACAGGGTCTTTTACTGGGTCCTGGAGCTTGCCAAGTACACTAAGCTAACTGACCAGTGTACATCAGGAATCTGGTTACCTCCACCTCCCCAATGCTGGGATTAAAGGCACATGTCAGCATGCCTAGCTTGTGATATGGGTTCCAGAGACAGAAGGCAGATCCTCAGGCTTATGTGGCAGGCACTTTGCCAAATGAGCCAGCTCCCCTGACTTAGCCCGAGGGCCGTGATTTCCCCAGTGTGTGTGTGTAAGTCAAAGGACAACTTACCGGAGTCAGTTTTCTCCTGCCACCAAGTAGGTTCATGGCAGTGAACTCAGGTCCTCAGGCTTGGCAGATGGAGCCTTTAGCCACGGAGCCATCACTTAGCCCCTAGAAGAGCGCCTTGCTCTTGAGCTCACCTGTTTACTTTATGGCCTCAGTTCTTTGGCGTTATAAAAGTCATTGTGTGAACTGTGTAGGGCCTGCTCACAGTCAAGCAGGACAGGAGACATGCTGTCCGCAAGCCACATGCCCAACAGAAGCCTAGTCCGCACTGTAAGTTCTATGTCTAGAAATTCTATTGGGTCCTTTTATTCTTCAGTTTCTTTGTTGGTCATCTGTGTGGTTCCCCCTAGATCATGAGTATAGAACATGTAATTGACATTTCGGTCTTGTCAACTGATTTTTATCATTTCTCGCCACATCTCAGTTGATTTTCTTCTTTCTATGGCTCCTGCTTATTTTTCTGTATCTGGTGATGGTGTGAGACATCATGGTTTTACCCTCTTGAAACAGTTTTGGTCACGTGCTGGACTTTGTTGTCTACCTTAAAGAGTACTGTGTTCATCCCAAGGCTCAATGAAGCCTTCTCAGAGGTGACCTTTCTTGAGGACAATTCAGAGAGGTCTTTATTCTAAACTGATCAGCTGGTCCTTGAAATGGCTATAAAGAAAGCAATAGTGTGGCGGCTTCTGTGTGTTAGCAGTTGCAAGGGTGCTGAAACATTCCACCAAGGCTGGGTTCTCCATGCAGAAGAAAAGTGTGGTGGGGAGACCATGAGGAAAACCCCAATAGGCTGTCATCTTCTATGTGGAACAGGGTGGCATGTCTGTTTGATGAGTGAGTAGTACTCAGTGTTGTGAGTACAGAGATGCCTGTGTCTAAGGTCAAGTGGCTGCCCAGAGGGGCCACTGCTGTTACAGTGACCATGTGTCTAAGGCCAAGATGGCTGCTCATTGGGACCACTGCTCTATACAATGACCATGTGTTTTACGGCCAAGGTGCTGCTCAGTGAGACCACTGCTGTGTACAGTGACCATCTATCTATGGCCAAGATGTGCCAAAGGCTGGGGTTTTGCTTGTGTAAAGGATGAAACTAAGTTAATGTCATGCTGATTCTTAGAGTTGGAAGGATACAAGAAAAATTACCAGTTAAATCTGTGCTAAATAGGGGCTAGCGAGATGGCTTAGATGTTAAGAGCACTGGCTGCTCTTCCAAGGTCCTGAGTTCAATTCCCAGGAACCACTTGGTGTCTCACAACCATCTATAATGAGATCTGGTGCCCTCTTCTGGTCTACATGCAGGCAAAATACTTGTATATATGCTAAATAAGTAAATAAATATTTTTTTAAAATCTGTGCTAAATAGCCCTTCCTGAATCGAAAAACTTAGAACCCATACATGATAGTAAGGAAAGGAAAAAAAAAAAATAAGATACAGAGGAGGACGATGACGGCAGCAGTGGAGGTAAAAACTAAGCATAAAACGACCAGTGTTTGATGCTCGGTCCACAGTGTCAGAGAAGACTTCATCCATACAAGAGTTGATAAAGAACAGTCAAAAACACTATGAATGTAACATTTATATAATTCCTGATTGTTTTGTGGTTCTTCTTGCTGTAGGTAGCTTAGTGTGTGTGTGTGTGTGTGTGTGTGTGTGTGTGTGTGGTGTGTGTGTCTGTGTAGCTTAGAAAAAGGCGACCGTATCAGGAACCTTGGGCCTGGTAGAAGCTTTAGTACCTTTGGTATGTCCTATGTCAGGACAAGATCTTTGTAAAGTGAGATGGGTTTCTGCAGACCAGAATTACTTAAGTCAACATATACACAAGCTAGCTCTGTACGGCACTAACACAAGTAAAAACAGATACAAAGAAAAAAGCCAAACATGTCACTTGGAGACTAGTGTGGGCAGATTTTTCAGCAAGCCATACTCCCTAGGAGATAAGCATATAAGATCTCAAATCAGGTGCTGGTGAATCTTTGGAAGAGCTTCAGGGATGGCAAAGAGTCTACCACAGTGGTAAAACGCAGGAAGCTGGGGAAATGGCAGGTAAGTCTGACTGCACCTTCCATAGGGCACTGGTTCCCAGCCTTCCTAATGCCATGCCTCATGTTGCGGTGACCCCAACCATAAAATTGTCTCATTACTACTTCATAACTCTGATTTTACTACTGTTGTGAATCATACTGTAAACATCACATATACAGGATATCTAATATGTGACCCTTGTGAAAGAGTCATTCGACGCCAAAGGGGTCACAAGCCATAGGTTGTGAACTGATATCACGGAGGTAGGAGGTCTCCACTAGTGAGAGCCTTTCCAGCCCCTTCTCCAACAGTGGCCAGAGGCATATGAAGATCTTGAAGGGTAACCGAAAGTCCCAGGTTAAACTGTAAATGTATTAATCTTCTGTTCATATTTTTAAAATATTTAGTGTCTGGAGAGGCTGCTCAGTGGTTAAGCACTTGCTAATCTTGCAGAGAACCTTAGGGTTCAGGTCCCAGCACCCACATGGTGGCTCACCATCATCCAAAACTCATCGATACAATGCATTCTTCTGAACTCCATGGATCTCATGCACCCACATTCTGACCATAGAGATATGAAAGAATAAAATATATATTAGATATATGTGATGATTCGGTGGAGTCCCCAAAAGTATCAAAGGAAACAAGCATCATATTTCTTCTTGCAGTATGGGGTTTATTATTGTAAGAGAAAGAGCCTTTTTATTTAGGCAAAAATGTGTAATATTTGGGGGTTGGTCTGCTGCTATGTACTGTAATGCTAATAAATGGCCCCCAAGATCTGGAGGTGGCCCAGATAAGCACATTCTCATGTACAGCAAGTGATGTTGTGTAAACTTTGCTCACCAATATTCTCTGACTGGTTAAGTAAAGTAACTGACAGCCTGTAGCTGGGCAGAAGGAAAGTAGGTGGGGCTTAGGTTCCCGGGCTTGGGGGTCAGAGGGACCAAAGAGGGAGAAGAAGATGTAACAGGAGAGGATGCTGGAGAGAAGGAAGTCACCATGGGGCATGAGCACGTGGTCATGAGGGCTGGCCTGATGGAACAGAAGCAGTCCAGGTAGGAACAATGATGGTGAATAACTTGGGAAATAGCAAAATAGCTTAGAAGGCTGCTATCCACCCAGCTATAGCGTTTAAAGCTTATTATAAATCTAGAAGGTCCTGTCTCGATTACTTGGGAGCTAGCTGGAATAGAGAAGACATCTAGAATCTACTATCCCTCCCACAACAGTTAGTAAACATTTATGTAGAGTATAGGCAAATGAGATTAAGCCTGATAAGGGGTGCACAGCTGCTTCCTCCCAGTAAACTATGTGTATTTCTCTTCTGGTCACATAAACTGATCACCCAGCCAAAGAAACAGGTGCTGACATAGACAAGGAGATAAGTGACTATTCCTCCACTGACCTAGGCTAGACTAAGCAGCTAGCACCGGCTACATTAAATTCATGAGGGTAAAGTATAAACAGAGGTCCCATATAAATACTCCAGGATAAAACATCCAGATAATCGAAGCCGGGCGTGGTGGTGCACACCTTTAATCCCAGCACTCGGGAGGCAGAGGCAGGCGGATCGCTGTGAGTTCGAGGCCAGCCTGGTCTACAAAGTGAGTCCAGGATGGCCAAGGCTACACAGAAAAACCCTGCTTCGAAAAAAAAAAAAATCCAGATAATCGACACCAATAAGCAAAATATTTTTATGTTGGATTAGACCTTGCTAAGACTTCAGCCTTCTTCTTAGCAGTAAACGTCTATGATCACCTAACACTTGCTCAGAACAAATGACAAAAAACTTTCACAGTATTTCACCAAAGTTATCTCCGTGATCCCACCACAATTCTTTAGGGATGGTGGTTCAGGACATTGCATTATTGTCCTGTCCACTCTGTAAAGAGATTTCTACATTTTCTACAGTCCAGGACCCCCTGCCCAGGGGCTGCCGCCGCCTGTGCTTTCCATGGGTCTTCCCACATCTATTAACACAATCAAAAGAATCCCTACACGCATGCCCAGTGTCTTAGAGTTCAATGGCTGTGATAAAAACAACAGAACCAAAAGCAACCTGGGGAGGAAAGAGTTTATTTCAGCTCACAGCTTGTATGTAGTCCACCATCCAGGGAAGTCCGGGCAGAACCTCAAGGCAGGAACCTGGAAACAGGTACTGATGCAGAGGACACGAAAGGATGCTGCTTACTGCCTTACTCTCAATAGCTTTTTCAGCTTGATTTCTTATAGCACCCATACCATAGGCATAGGAGTGGTACTACCCACAAAAGGCTGGGCACTCTCACATCTATTACTAATTAAGAAAATGCTCACAGGCCGGGCATGGTGGCACACGCCTTTAATCCTAGCACTTGGGAGTCAGAGGCAGGTGGATCAATGTGAGTTCGAGGCCAGCCTGGTCTACAAAGTGAGTCCAGGGCAGCCATGGCTACCCAGAGAAACCCTGTCTCGAAAGAAAGAAAGAAAGAAAGAAAGAAAGAAAGAAAGAAAGAGAAAATGCCCACAGGCCAATCTTGTGGAACATTTTCCCAAATGAGATTCTCTTTTCCCAAATGACTCTAGTCTATGTCAAATTGACATAAAAATGAGCCAGCATACCCAGAGATCTCTTTTGGTCCTCTTTGGTGATTCTAGCTTCTGTCAAGGTGCCTCTTAGCACTAACCATCACGTTGGACACTGTTTCTCTGTGCCCTCTCAGCTTTGTCACAAATATATTTTATAACCTTTTTCTCCATACCAACTAAATACATTTACAACGCACTATATATCCACATGGTCCCAAAATTCCAGTTCAAATACCTCTGCCAGAATTTAAGAATTTTGACACCAACTTTACCTCTTATGAGATAATCTTCAATTATTTATTGATTGATTTGATGCTTTAATACATGCACTTGTTAAGAGTTTGGTACAATGAAGCTAATTAATGTATCTAGCAAGTAACCTGGAGCCGGGCGTGGTAGTACACACCTGGAATCCAAGCACTCTGGAGGCAAAGGCAGGATTGATGTGAGTTCTCAGCCAGTCTGATCTACAGAGTTCTAGGACAGCCAGGGTGACACAGAGAAACCCTGTTTTGAAAAACAAAACAAAAAGAAACATGGATACCACAAATGTGTTGAAAATACACACAATTCACTCTTGAATTAATTATTTCTCTGTTGCTGTGATAAAATACCATTACCAAAATAGAAGAAATTATTTAGTTGGGCTTCCAGTTCCATCACAGTGGAGAAACCAGGCAGCAAGCAGGATCTGAAAGCTTAGCACTCACAGCATCAACAGCAAACACAAAGCAGAGAAAGCAAACAGGAAGTAGGGCAAGGCTTTAAATCCTCAAGTTCTGCCCCCATTGATACACATCCTCCAGCAAGGGCACGCCTCCTAAACCTCCCCAGACAACACTCACAACCTTGGGTTAAGTATTCAAGTGCCTGAGACCATGAGAGACATCTCATCATCTCATTCAACCCGCAACTGTCTTAGCAAGTGTCCAGTACACTGCAGCGTACTGGAAGCCACAGTCCCCATAGCATACACTGCACTCCCGGAACCTTTCCATTTTCTGTAACTGAAATTGGACCCCATGTCACTTGCTGCAGCCCCTGGGGGCCACCCTTCTGCTCCCTGCTTTGGTGACAGTGATAGCTGCCTCTGGCTGACCGCTTAATGTAATGTCCTCAAGGGTCACCAAAATTACCTCATGTAGCAGGGGTGCCCTCAGCCGTCATTTGTAAGGATTGGCGGTTCCCTCTTTCTTTCTCCATCACTCCTTCCTTCTTTCCCTGTATGTGTTTGTGTATGTGTGTGTGTGTGTGTGTGTGTGTGTGTGAGAGAGAGAGAGAGAGAGAGAGAGAGAGAGAGAGAGAGAGAGAGAGAGAGAGAGAGATTTCTTCTTTGTCATTCAGCTACGGAGACACCGGTATAGTTTTTTTTTTCCAACATCATGGTCACTGTGCTGCAGTAACACTAAGCATGACGGTGCTTCCAAATGCTGTCATAATCTCCTGTGGATCTATACATCTAGAAATAGGAATGATGGGTCATGTGACAGTTCAGTGTGTAACTTTTGAGGAACCTCTATGCAGTTTCTTTTGTAATCCCACTGACAGTATACAAGAGATTGCGGTACTTTCCACCAGTTTTGGATGCATCTCTCTAATTATAAGTTACAGTGAACATCCTTTCATGTATCTACTAGCCATTTATATCTTTGGAAAAATACCTATTCAGGTCCTTTGCCTGTTTTTATATCAGGTTATTTGTTCTGTTGCAGTAGTTGTTTGAATTCCACATACAGATTAGATATTAACTTCTAAAAATCGTCCAATTTTGCTGATACAACAAAATACCTGAGTTTGCAAATTTTAAAGAAAAGGAGTTTGTTTAGCTCACTGTTTTGGAGGCTTTTGTTTATTTTCGACAAGATCTGCTTTACAAAGGCTGGCCCCAAACTCATAGCCATCTTCCTGCCTCAACATCCCAAATGTACCACTGTGAAAAGCTAAGCTATGGTTTTAAAGCTGATAATCCATCAAGATGTATTTATTTATTCTGTATACAATGTTGTGTCTGCGTGTAGATCTGCACACCAGAAGAGGGCACCAGGTCTCATTATAGATGGTTGTGAGCCACCATGTGGTTTCTGGGAATTGAACTCAGGACTTCTGGAAGAGCAGCCAGTGCTCTTAACCTTTGAGCTGTCTCTCCAGCCCATAGCAACACACTCCTGAGGAAACGAACCAGAGCCCTTCTCTACTGCATTAGGTCCCCCCGAGGGTGTTGTCATCAACAGCTTAATTATATCAAAGTGACTTCCACCTCTTAAAGGTCCCACACTGGAGACCAGTTTTTGGGGGACACAAACCACATCCAGGTCATAGTCAGACTCAGATCAGCACTGTGCCCTGTCCCTTGGGCTGTTCCTTACTGCTGTTCTGTGGTGTCATCCTCACTCCCTATTTGTGTTTTGCTTCCTGTGTTTGGAGACTACACCTGATGTCTCACTGCCCAGAGTATCAAGGAGCTCTCCCTCTTCCTTTCCTATTGGCAGTTCTGCATATCAGGGTCTTAGCTCTGCTTTTAATCACTTTTGAACCCACTTTTACTATCCCCTGTAGAACTGGCTTATTAGTCAAACATTTCCCTTAGTCTGTGTTTAAGCATGAAGAGTTTTTTATTTCTCCTTAATTCTAATGAATATTTTCGCTGGGTGGTCTTTCAGAATTTGGACTACATCTTTCTAGATCCTTCTGGCTTTAAAGATTTCTGTTGGATAATAAGGTGCTATGCTAATTAAAGTGACTTAACTTTTCTCTCGTACAGCTTTCAAGAGCCTTTCTTTATTCTGTTTTTAATGCTGTAACTAAAATACATCATAGAGAATTCCTTTTTTGGTCCTGTCTATTTGGTGTCCATAGATCCTATCTATAGGTCCTGTCTATAGGTCTTGTCTATAGGCTTCCTGTACCTGGATGGGCATCTCCTTCTCTAGATTTGTGGAGTTTTCTTCTGTGATTTTACTGAAGATATTTTCTTTTCTTTTCTTTTTTCTTTCTTTCTTTCTTTCTTTCTTTCTTTTTTTTTTTTTTTTTTTTTTTTTTTTTTTTTTTGGTTTTTCGAGACAGGGTTTCTCTGTGTAGCCTTGACCATCCTGGACTCACTTTGTAGACCAGGCTGGCCTCGAACTCACAGCGATTTCTATGTCTTCACTGTGGCATTCTTTTCCTTCTTCTATGTCAGTGGCTAGAAGGTAGGATCTTTGCATAGTGACCCGAAAGTGTCCCATGTCCCTTTTTTCTTGCTTTTCTTTTCTCATTGGTATATACTGAGTGATCCAATTCTTCTCTTTGCCTTTCATCCATGTTTTTGACATGATCCACTAAGTTGCTGAGGCTTTCCACTGTAGGTTTTATTTGGCTTGGTTAGTTTGTTTGTTTGGTTTGGTTGTTTCTGTTTCTCTGTTTTATCCCTGGCTGTCCTGGAACTCACAAAGATCCGCCTGCCTCTGCCTCCCAACTGCTGGGATTACAGTGTGTGCCAACACTGCCCAGATGGCTTATTTAGTTTTTTCAGTTTGGGTTTCCTTCAGCAATTTGAACTCTATTTATGTCTTGGGTTTAACTATTTCACTTGTTTTTTGCCTTTGTTTTTCCCATGTTTATAATCACTGTTTTGAATTATGGAAATTATTTCATGTCATTTTCATTTAGAGGACATATTTTTTTCATGTTTTTATATTTGTACTGGTATCTATGCATCTAGAATCCACTGGTTCCGTTTTTTCTTTCTTTTCTGCTTATTTCACCATTCTTCTCTCAACAGAGGTCTTTACACTGTTCAGGAAGGAGCTGAGTTTCACATTTTCTGCTGGTTGCTTGAAATCTGGTGCCTTCAGCAGCTTGGCCATGAGCATGAAATACATTTGCCCTGGCCCTGTGGACTGTTCTATAGACCAAATGGATTGACTGAGGTGGCCCAATCAGGGTCCTGGTTCTGCTTGGTGTCAGAGGGAATAAAGTGGGCCAGGAGTAGGCTCTGGTCTCTGGCGAGCAGCTAGCTGGGCTCTGGGGCAATCTGAATGGAGGGAGCTGAAAAATGAGGCGAAAGCAGTCTATCTGGGTCTCTGGACCACTTAGTAGAGCTGAAATCTTTGTACTTTTGCGTGCTGGTGTGTGCATGAGTGAGTGTGTGCTATGTATATGCAGGTGCCCATTGAGGCCAGAAGAGGGCATCATATTCCTTCCTCTGCCCATTTCCCCCAAGAGCTGTTGTTTTGGTCGTGATTAACAGAAAGCCCCATTTTCTGTTCAGTCTCTGGCCTCTGGTGCTGGGACTCTCTCTGCTTCGACTACCTGCTGCTTGCTGCCTACAAGCTAATCATTGCTGCTACAACTCTCAGTACTCACTCCAAGGGGGGTGAGATTCAGGAAGCCTCTTGGGACATGTCCATATCACCAAGGAGGACACAAATTCACGACATCTTACCTTTTCCGGTAGAAGGAGTTCAGGGCCAGCACTGTGTCTCATGGCCCTGAGCTGTGGAGCTGGAGGAGGGCATGTGCCTACGCATTCCGTGGACCTGCATGTCAATCCCTTTTTCTCTCCTAGTCTCCTGGGCTCTTAAAAAGGAACTCTCATCTGTCAGTGACCGTCAGAGTTGGTATTCCTGTGGGGAACAAGGACTAAATTCCGTTCTATTTTGCTAGTATCATTCCTAGGTTTTAATACAATTGTGATTCCATTTCTATTTGTCAAAGTTGTAGCTAATCTTCTTTTAAAATACCTTTCTTTAAAATTATATATTCATATGATGTTTACATAATTATATTATGTAATTATATATTATTTTATATACTATTTATATAATTATATTTAAATTTTATTTTATTTAAAAATTGAGAATCGACAAGAATTTTTCAGGCTGGAGTGTGTCTCAGTGGTGGAGTACTTATCTGGCATGTATGAAGCCTTAGTTTCAATCCCCGGTATTGTGAAGAAGAATGAGAAGGAGGAAGGACAGAGGACGAGGAAGAGGAGACAGTGAATGAAGAAGGAGAAGAGGGCAAAAGAGTAGGAAGAGAAGAAGGGGGAAGGAAAAAGAAGAGGAGGAAATAATAATAGTAGTAGTGGTCAAGAAAGGAATCATTTCACCATCTTCCTTTACAAATGAACATACTTGGAGGCGGGAGAGCAGCTCAGTCATCACTGCCCAGTGCATCACGACAACAGAAGGCTGCCAACCCAGCTCTATTCATTGCAACCACTGAAAAATACTGAGCCGACGGGAACTGCTCCTTGACAGTAAAGGTATAGCTGAGCTGCCTATTGCTCCCAAAGTGATTCCTGGGTGCTGCTCATGTCTCATTCTGTAAGCACAACAAACGGCGGCACACGTGTTGGACTGCACAGCCGGATCTGAGGACTGGCGACACTGGAGCCGCCTGACCCTAATCAGCTGGCAGTATGTCAGCCAGTAAAAACAGAGTCACATAAGGATGCACACAGATCTTGGTGATGCTTAAATGCACTTAGGAGAGAGAGTGAAATTTGGACCCATCATCTTTGGCAGCATTCCTTTAAGATAACACAGAAAAGCCTCAGTGACCATGGAAATTAGAGCTGTGTGCCCAACAAGAGGTACTGTGGACAAAGGGAGCTGGTGACAGAATAGCAAGCAGTCACAGCCTCTGTACACCAATTAGGGTTTTAACTAAACATTTGGGATTCCATGGAATAGTTGAGGCGCTGGAGTGAAAAGTAAGACCAAACCATCTGCACCTTATGCAGGTGCAGATAAAACAGTATTCCCTGAGTGATTTATATTTAAATGTACATTTCAAAAATAATTACAATCTCCAAACAGCAGATGATAATTCTGTTCAATACACAATCAAAAAAGAGATCTGTGTAGTTCACTAAACACAGATTTTTTTCCTTTTTTGTTTTTTGTTTGGTTTTGATTGTTTAGGAAAGTGAGTAAGCAAAGTTCATCCCGCTGCACGATCCAGAGCACACTCGTACCTGCGGATTTCCAGCCGTGTTCTAATCATTCCTAAGTCCTAACCCACCTAGAGCAGTCTGTCTTCTTCCTGGATTTGTTCCAAATGATTACAGGAAACCCAGCATCAACCCATGCCAAAAGATGTTCCTCTCCAGAAACAGGCCAGGACGAAAAAGGAGACTTCTCCTCGCTGTCAAGTCTCTTACCAGACATCTCAGGCCACTCTAATCTCTATCAAATGACACATCATTTTCCTGACCAAAATTCTCAATTTCAGCTACAGAAATAAGATCATCGTGACCTGGCACAAAAGTGAACAGACAGGGGCCACAGCTTTGCAAAGCAGACAAAACCTGCCATTAGAGATGAGTCCTGGTTAGCATCGTGCTAGAGGCGGTTTCTTAGAAAGATGATATTTACTTCTGTTATTGTTTCTTTGCTTATAAACCACACAAGCAATCAGTTGGAAGTATTCAGTTAGCTGCTTCCATGGGATGAGGCCCTGCTTTAAACAGTTAGAAAGCAAAGCCAAGAGCAGTTCTTACAAATAGCCGTCACTCAGCCAGGCAGCAAGAGTCAGCAATGGCCACAAGGAAAATGTATTCTTTAAGAAGCTGACTGTACATTTTCATTTTCTCTCATTTTTAAATTTTGCAAGTCGTTCAGGTGAGAAACTACCCTGGCCTTACATGTCCAGCCTCTAGAATT
Source organism: Acomys russatus (assembly GCF_903995435.1). Classification (NCBI taxonomy): domain Eukaryota; kingdom Metazoa; phylum Chordata; class Mammalia; order Rodentia; family Muridae; genus Acomys; species Acomys russatus. Next base: position 13,399,009 of record NC_067151.1, on the reverse strand, counting down.
TAAAGAAAAACATTTTTCTTCCATAAACATCCCTTCTTGTGGAAATTTGTTATGTTTGTCTCAGAGAACAGCAACAGCTCCTCACAAGGTAGTTTCTGCACTTTCACCTTAACCGTTACCGTTTAACAAGTAAAGCGCTGTCTCCACAAGCCATGCTTGAGACACCACTCACATGTGTGCAAATGATGGAGCCTACTTGCCTAATGTTGAACAGAAAAGGAACAAAAGAATCAAAACTGAAAAAACACAACCGACCCCGCAAAAAAGAAAACCTAGGGCAAATCATGAATGACCTTGGCTTTGGATGTGACTCAAAGGCCCAGGCCAACAACAATAACAAAGAACCAAAAAGCTGAACTATTGGGCTTTATAAAGTGTTTAGAATACTGTGCCTCAAAATACACTATCAGCAGGGTAAAAACACAACACACAGATGGGGGAGATATCAGCAAATCATATCATTGACAAGTGATGCCCAGAATACATAGAGAACTCCTGACTCTCAATAAATAAAAATCCCTACCCAAAATGGGCAGGGGCAAAATAGTTGAAAAGTCATTTTCCCAAAGAGGCACATACATAGCCGGACATGGTGGCACATGACTTTAATCCCAGCACTCGGGAGATAGAGGCAGGTGGATCGTTGTGAGTTCAAGGCCAGCCTGGTTTACAAAGTGAGTCTAGGACAGCCAGGGCTACACAGAGAAACCCTGTCTAAAAAAAAAAAAAAAACCAAAACAAACAAACAAAGAGGCACATACATATTTATTAAGCACATTAAAAAATGATGCTACATAGTACTGACCAGGAGAAACTCAAGTCAAAAGTACATATTCATTAATAAGGCTACTGTGGCAACCAGGCCCGACTGGGCTGCCTGCCTGTCTTACTGTTGCATGTCCTGTTTTTAGCAGCTTCCGTGTCTGAGCTTATGTTGGTTAGCTAGCCAGGGTTACTGCTCTGAGAACGCACCCCTCCCTTCCTTGGGATTTTCCCTCGTGTGCGCAATCACCTCTTGAGGGATTTCACCTGTGAGTGGCATTCTTTTTTCTTTTTCCATTTTCCTGCTTTGCTGCCTATTAAAAAAAAAAGGCTTTTTGGATGCTGAATAAAGGCCTCCGCTCTCTTAGCACGAAGGACCCTCTGTTTTATTGTGTGTTAAATCTGCAGTCCCTCACCCTTGACTTGGTACCGTGGCGGCGCAGGCGCCACAGGCTACTATTAAATAAAATACAGAAAATATCAAATATGGGCAAGGCTATGGATCGAGACTCTCGTCCACCAACTACCTTCCTTTGCTGGAATATAACAGTGACTGTACTGGTCACCTTTCCTCTGTTGTAGCAAAGTGACTGACAGAATTAACTCACACTGGGAAAAAAAAACCTGGTTCACAGCTTTGGACTCACAATCGATAGTCATCTGGTTGCACTGTTTCTGGATGTGTGGAGAACCAGAACTTTGGGATGGGAAACACAGGTACTTATAGCAGAGATGAACACTAACAAAGAAGCAGAGAGAGAAAGGGAGGGACTGGAGACCTGCTCTGCATAACTCCAATTCAGCTAAGTCTCCATCACCTCCCAACAGTCCACAAAACCAAGACCCATGACTGCTTAGAGCTCTCATGATCAGTTACCTCTCCAATGCTCTACCTCTAGCACATTCCTACCATGAGGACCCAACACACACACACACACACACACACACACACACACACACACACACACACACACACACGTGCATGAGCATAAGCCTCTGAGAGACAGTTTAGATTCAAACCATTACAGCAAGTAAAACTATGTCACAGGATGCACGGAGCTGAAATAAACATCACAACCTAATTTGTGTATCCATGCCCACAGAAATTACATTCGCAACAGCTACATTATAGAAATAACTCATGAACAAATGAAAAAATAAGCAAAATAGGGTACAGTCACACAGTGGACCTCTGGCTACAAAGGGGAAAAGCCTGGGGAGGCAGCAGCCAAAGACTGCCAAAATAAAATAGAATGGAGAGTCAGGAAATTTCATTTGCAAAGAATGATTAGTTAAACTACCTTAATTTTCTTTTAACTTTTAAAAATTATTTATTTAATTTATTCTTGTTACATCTCAATGTTTATCCCATCCCTTGTATCCTCCCATTCTTCCTCCCCTTTTCCATTATTCCCCTCCCCTATGACTGTTCCTGAGGGGGATTACCTCCCCCTGTATATGCTCATAGGGTATCAAGTCTCTTCTTGGTAACCTGCTGTCCTTCCTCTGAGTGCCACCAGGTCTCCCCCTCCAGGGGACATGGTCAAATGTGAGGCACCAGAGTACTTGAGAAAGTCATATCCCACTCTCCACTCAACTGTGGAGAATGTTCTGACCATTGGCTAGATCTGGGTAGGGGTTTAAAGTTTACCGCTTGTATTGTCCTTGGCTGGTACCTTAGTTTGAGCGGGACCCCTGGGCTACCTTAATTTTCTAACTTCCCCTGAGATTATATATGACTTATATTTTCTCTTAACATAGAGCCTTTAATGCAGAAAGACACCTCCTAGCCTTTCATTCTGGTCAACTGCGTTGCTGTTCTTGGGTCAACCAACCACATGCTCTAGGCAATACAGGTACAAGCAATTCTCTTAATTAGAAAAACAGTAAGTCAGGCTAAAACGGGGTGGGGGTGGGGGAGCCTGGGGGGGGGGCGGGGCGATGAAAACAGCAGAAGCTGTGTTCTTTAGAGAACAAATCCATGTAGCCTAAAGCAGACACCAGGAAAGGAGATGGAAAAATTAAGACAGGAAAAAAAATCATTTTCCATATAGTTTCTGGTCTGATTATAGATTACGTTACAAGCCAGAAGAAAGATGTCTCTGCAGGCCGTGAAGGTCAGTCTTGTAGCACAGAGAGAAGATATGGAGTGGAAAACATTATGAGACTACTCTCATCTGAAAAATACTATTTTCACAGGGTGGGCGGAATAACCTATATAAAGCAAAGTTAGGGAGATACGTTTTAACAGAAAACCCCGTTTTAGGGCCGAGTACTAGACTTCCAAACCAGGGGCCCAGGGTACACGGAATGGCAAGTCCCACCCCTATCCGACCTTTCAGTCAACCCTAGCTACCGGCCCTTTTTGCAGCACATTGTGCGACAGTATTCGACGCGTTTTACGGCGCCGCTGCCGTATTGCGCGCCACTGCTGGAATTGGCGGCCGTGCTGGCTCGGCCACTTCGTTCTGCACTTTGCACTGTGGCGGTGGGCTCGCGCTGGGATGAGCGCGCGGTGCCGGGCCGTGGAGTGGAGTCATGGTGAGTGGCCAGCGATGACGGGCTCCGAAAGGGCGCTAGCCGGCCTGGGCGGACACGGAGACAGACCTTTGCTCCGGCCTCCCGCTGGCTCCAGCTGACACCCTGGATCTTAAGCTGCAGGCAAATGTTTGCGCGTTTTGGGAGGTCGAGCTGTCCCCCCCTTCCCCCCCCAACACACACACACACAGAGCTGTCCCCCCCCCTTCCCCCTCCCAACACACACACACACAGAGCTGTCCCCCCCCTTCCCCCTCCCAACACACACACACACACACACACACACACACACCCCACCACCACCACCACCACCCCTTACGGTGGAAATGCCTTACGGTAATCTTTCAGGGAGTCTGCAAGCACTGTTTCCTAATCCAGCAGAAATACTACTTCCACCAGTTTTTACAATGAGGTTCAAGTGGCTGCGGGTTATAATTCTTTTCGGCGTCTGAAAAGTCGCCCTCTTACTGTTGTGGATAAGCAGGTTGACTTCCCCTTTCTTCTTAGCGGGGGAAGGGGGGACCTCACATCCTGACAATAAATTGTGTATAACAACGGCAGTGGTTTTTGTTGTTTGTTTTTGAAGTAAGTCTCACTCTGTAGTCCTGGCTGTCCCAGAATTTACGGAGGTTCACCTGTCAATGTCTCCCAAGTGCTGGGATTAAATACAGGTCCGGTGCTGCACTCTGTAGTTCCAGCTCCTTAAGAAGCTAAGACAGAAGGCTCACAATTCATGACCAGCTTGGACAGTTTGGCAAGACTCAACCTCAGAATAAAGTGGGACTTTCACCAAGGCTGGAGACGTAATTCTACCAGTATATAGTGCCTACCTGGCATGTGTGACACCCTAGGTTCCATGCCTAGTCCTCAAAAAAGGGGAAAGAACCCACCTTTCACTGAAACGATTGTAATGAGTTTGGATACAGACTAGGTGGCAATTAGGGAAGTCACGATTTAACTTTTTCCTCTTACTAGGCCAGTACAGTGGTAGCAGTCGGACTGACCATCGCTGCAGCAGGATTTGCAGGTTTGTTTATGGTTTGGGGGGAGGAGGAGTAGACTGGTTATGGACTAATTTGCTTACTGTTACTTTTGGTTTCAGGCCGTTATGTTTTACAAGCCATGAAGCATGTGGAGCCTCAAGTAAAACAAGTTTTTCAGAGCCTACCAAAATCTGTAAGACTTAACTTCTTTGCTAGGTATATTGCCTCTATCTGAAGCCCAGAGCTGCCCTGTAGCCTGAATTCCACAGGTCCATGAAGTTCAGTGGGGAGTTGCAAACCTTGCAGTGGTGCCACACTAGGAATTGGTTTTCACTTGTGAGAATTGAGGGTGGGTGACCTTCACAGCTTTAGTACTACACAAAGTAGCTAACAGGTAACTTTACTACACATCTGCTCTGTCACATAGATAGCAATGCAGTAGTTATAACTGCATTGAAACATTATACCCACTTTGTGGTTAAGAAGGAATCTGAACTTTGCATGTAGCACACACAGCTGGTGCTACCCAGGACATTGAGGCCACATTATAGACAGTCTGGGCAGCAGCATAAGGCTTTAGTGTGCATGGTCTCAGCTAAGTTTAAGGTCTTGGCGGCATAATTTCCCCCACGCTATCATGAAGTCTTATTTTAGTGGCTGCCTTGAACCACATACATAAAAGATGACCAGGTGTTCTCTTGGTAACTGTTGTTTTATTAGGACCAAGGTCTTATCTGGAACATGGATGAGAATGGCTCCCTTCACTCCTGTCTTTGTTCCTGTCTTATATCCTCAAGACAGTTCCAGTTTGGCTGGAATAAAAATGGATGTTTAATGACTGTTAAAATAGTTGGTTACCATTCATCAAGCTGAAATACCTTGGGAAATACACTTGTAGTTTTCTGGAATGTACTGTTTTTCTTTACTGTTTACCAACATCCCAGTTATGTCATTACTCTTTCCTTCCAACTCAATTTCCCTTCCAGGCCTTCAGTGGTGGGTACTATAGAGGTGGATTTGAAACCAAAATGACAAAACGGGAGGCAGCATTGATACTAGGTGTAAGGTAAGATTTCTTCTCATTGTTATGAGATGTAGGGTAAGGTAATTCTTATTAGTATTTGAAAATTGCAATTGAGAATAAGGTAGTTACTGGGGATCGTGTTGCAAGAAGGCATTAACACTGTTGGTCACTGGAGCTTGATACACCATCCACGAACATCTTCAAGCCTAACACTCCTGCCGAAGCACTCTCCTATTTAAGATTGGGACTGCTGCCTGGTTTGTACTGAAATGTTCTTCTCGGTTGCCTTCTCAACTACACAGCTTTTATTTTGTAAGCACTTTTGGTTCTGATTTAGAAAATGCATTTTTTTTCATGGAGTGAAGCTTATTAACAGCTTTTCCTACTGTTTTGCTACTTTCCTACTTCCTCAGTGATTAATTTGGCCCTTCTGCATAGCTCATGTGATTTTAAGTAAACTAACAAGTATGCTTTCCTTTTCAATTTAGTCCTACTGCCAATAAAGTAAAGATCAGGGATGCTCATCGACGGATAATGCTCTTAAACCACCCGGACAAGGGTAAGTGAGCACTTGTCTCTTGAATGTGTTGGACTAATTGCTACTAATGGGATATCTAATTCTTGGCATTGTGACTAATGTACATGTAAGAATTCTCCCAGTGTGATTCACACTTAGCATGCTCCAGCACTCATGGAGCTGATGCAGCAGTTTTAAGGACTACTGTGATGTAATAATAAACATTCACACCACTTCTAGGGTCTGTGTTTATGGTAAAATGTTTACCAATAATGAAGGTCACAAGCCCTAGTAGATATTTTGGTTGTTTTGTTTTTAGGAGTATCTTGCTATGTAGCTAAGGTTGGCCTAAACGTCATGCCCAGCCTGCCTCAGCCCTAACTGCTGGGGTGTATGTACCCCAACTCTTGCCTGTGTTTTGAGTTTTGTTGTGGTCTATTTTTGAGTTTTGCTAATTTGTCCTTAGACTGATAAATAACCAAGTCTATGTTTTATTAAAGAAAGCTCTAAGGGGCCTCCATTTATTGTGGACACTTGGAACAGATTACCATTTTAGAAATCTATGAGCTGTATTTGCTCTTGATACACTTCAAAGTATCCTTAAATGGTAAAAGCAAGAGATTTGACTTGCACACAAGTCTTTCTGCTTGTAGGAAAAAAAGATACTGACAGATTTAGAAAGGAGAAATGTTTAATATATGACTTCACAGTGTACGGAATTTAGCTTGTATTACTCAGGGTATTCTGTTCAGGGTGGTAGAGCCCATACACAAATTCCACCAGTATCCTCTTCATCTCTCTTTGATGGGCTTAGGTTAGGACCACACTGCTCCATCAGGTTTGTAAATCAATGAATCTTGATGACATTAGAATGGGTCAGCTAATATTGAGAAAAACTGAACCAGAAAAGGATGTAAAGCAGGTAAGTCTTTCCAACATAAGCTCAGAAGCCTGTGGGGAAAACAGTGGATTGTGTTCACATGAGTAGGCTGAGTTTCAGAAGCATGTTTGGGAAGGGCTAGATCCTAGTTCATATTTTAAGATTTCTTAAAAATGGTAAAACTTGTGTGGAAACACCTTCCCCACTGGTCAAATATTTTATTCTGCCTTGGTTATAGTATCATAGTTGCTTTTTAGAAAATGAAGATACTTATTTCTGTTAAGCCCTGGGGTCCTAGGACAGACTTACAATCTGTGCTCTAAATTGTGTCTCCCCACCCCCCCCCTTTCTTTTATAGGAGGATCTCCTTATATAGCAGCCAAAATCAATGAAGCTAAAGACTTACTAGAAGGACAAGCTAAAAAATAAAGTAAAAGTGATGACTTTTAAGTTCATCAGTCTTCGTATGTTTTGTAATAAAAAGCCACAGAGCTATAATTTGTGAATATGGCTTGGCATAAACTAAATCAATGTCTTGGTATATTTTGTTCAAAAATTTGAGAATTTCAAAATTACTACAGTATTGAGAGTTATTATTATAAACAGATACACAACATTAGGATATAATCATTAGGATTATGTTCATTACTTACTTAGTAAAGAAATTTGATACTGAGGCTGCTCTGCTGGGTTAGGCCTTGCTTGAGAATGTCCATGCAGTCAGAGACAGGCAGTTCTTACCTTTGGGAGGCCGGACTCCTCCAGGCACAACTGGCCCAGGTGCTCTAGCACTGTACATATAACAGAGTCTTAGGGATTTCACTGGCAAGTCGCTATCTTGGAGCTCATGCAGACCAGGCTGGCTTTTAACTCAGGTCCATTCACTTGTCTCTGCCACCACAACCAGCTACATTAAAACTATAATAGAAGCTGAAATACTTCTAAGTGTTATTTAGCTAGTTCCTTAAAAATACTTTTTGTTCCTTTATTTTGATTTTCACATAATTCAGATTTAGTTGTTATGACCAGGCTTACAAAATATTGAAGGCCAACTGTTACACACACCTTTAATCCCAACACTTGAAAAGTGCCTTTGATTTTCTACCTCAACTGTTAATATTTTGTATGCTGTAAATCCCAGTAACTTTGGAGGTCAATATTAAAGTATATAATGACCTTTATAGAGCAAAAGATAAAACCCCTAGCCAATGGTCCCCTGTGGCATTTATCCCATCAACACTTTAAACTGTCCTGACTTTCAGCTAATGAGAGGGCTTGCCAAAGGCAAACAAGGCATTTTATTCAAACTCACTATGGCTTAATTTATATCCTGTATCCTTAAAGTTCTTACAAAGTTTGAATGTGGTGAAAACTAGGCTCTAGAGATTTTGTGTCGCATTAATTTTGCCACGCCCTCCCACTAGGGAAAAAAGGGAGGTCCAGATAAAGGTACAATTCATTCTCATCCACAGCAGTGTGTTCTGTAAAGTCACTGGCAATAAACCAGCAAGTACAGGATTTGCTCCTAGGAGGGCAGGTTCTTATGAACCTCTAGACACACGCTTCTGTTTGAACATTCCTAATACCGTTCTTGCTTCATACACAGTAAGGCTGGAAGCACTACAACCCAGCCTGGCAAATACAGCCTTTGTTTTGAGACCACAGCACTTGACCACTGTAATTCGGAGGATTAGAGAAATCAATGCAAATGTCACATTAGAAGTCAGCAAAGCCTGTTGCATACTGATGCAGGTTTTATGTTAGCAAGCAGGTAAATGTACTTAAGGGATCCACAGATGAGAGCATCCAAAGCATTATGGCTCACCCTTTTGAATAAAAATTTTCAAGATTACAAAATGGCTCATACACTAAGCCCTGATGTTTGTCCACAGGGCCCAGGTGTGATTCCTAGCACCCACACAGCAGCTCATGACCACCTGTAACCAGTCCCAGGAGAGCCAGTAACATCTTTCAGCCTCCTTGAGGGCACAGCCTACACATGGTAGACATCACACAGGCAAAACACCCATACATAGAAAACTAAGATTTTAAATGTTTCTATGAACAAATAATGAGTTCTGATTAACATTTAAAGGCAGACTTTTGATAAGTAGTATTGCAAAATGCCCACAAGCAGTCACCCAGTAACTGCAAAAAGGACTGAGCACTGCAGGCATAGGTACTTTTGAGTGTCAAATGCTATGCATGCCTGTTCTAAGACAGGTGTCAAACCATCAGGAGCTAATCATTCTTTGGTAGTATTTTTATTCTCTAGGCTTACCTTTTCCAGGTTGTAGAATCCATATTTTATTGGAAACTACTAGGCAAAACATTTAGGTGTCACGTATTTAAGGGCTCCTAGGAGATGATCTGGAAAGGGCCGTCTTGGTTCTGTTTTCTAGAGTGCTAAGCATTCTAAGTGCATCTCAACTACTGTGCTTCACACAAAGAAACCAAAGTTTAGTGAAGTAACTTGTCCCAAGAGATAGGGCTGAGTGGAAAAACCTGACTTTTTTTTTTTCTCCAAGACAGGGTTTTCTCTTGTAGCCCTGGCTGTCATGGACTTGCTTTGTAGATCAAGCTGGCCTAGAACTCAAGAGATCCACCTGCCTCCGCCTCCCTAATGCTGGGATTAAAGGAGTACACCACCAAGTCTGGCAAAAACCTGACTGTTTTCAGTCCCAGCTCCTAGCTTCTGTAGTTAAATTAACCTTTTACAGCCCTGACGTGATCACATAAGCATGTTTCTTGGTCATGCGTGCTAAACACCCAGTTGGTGTGCTTACTCAGTTTTGCCATAAACTAGGCAAGCACTTGCCAGAATTTCTACCAGACACTGTAATGGAGACAAAGGGATAGGAGACCAACGGCAAAACAGCAGCCCGAGGTAGGGACCACAGTCTTCTGACAGACAATAAGATGTAGGCCCAGATGCCAACCTTAAATGTTTTTCCTCAGGAGCCATCCAGTTTGGTTTTTGAGACAAGGTTTCATTGGGATCTGAGTCTTATTAAGCTGGAGGAGGGAGAACCAACCAGAGAACTCAAAACACTCTGTCTCCCCAGTGCTGGGATTCTGAGAACACTCCAATACCTGACTTTAATGTGGGATTTACACTCAACTCATGCTTTCAATACAAGTACTTTAAGCAAAGCATGGTGGCAAATGTCTGTAATAGAGGCAGGCAGAGTCAACATTATTAGGGCAGAAGCCCTAACACATTGTTTCAAGAAAGTTTACTTTGGTAACGTCAAGTAGACCAAGTAGTCCCTGAAAGACAATCATCTTTGACCACCATGGATTTTTAGCAAATTCTCTGGCCTTTGAGCATTCTCGAGAACTTAAAGAAGCAGTGATGCAAAAATTCATATTAGCTATTCCAGAAGGCCCATGGTTCTATCTGACCCATCACACTCACAGATTCTGAACCACTGACAGGTGGGTAACAGGAGAAATCAAATGAGCTGCTGCTCAACAAGGGAAACCCCAGAGGCAGTAAACAGCTCAGTGGGTAAGCACACTCTGCAAGCCTGGCAAGCTCAGAGGATGGCATGAACATCTTCAAAGACATCCTCTGACTTTCAAGTGTGTCCCATGGCACAAGTGTCCCACACTCACACAAAAAATAATTCAGGAAAACACCTAAACCTGTGAACTGCCATCCTTTGAATATGTCCTACCATAAAACTTATATGACAGATGATTAAAATAAAACAATGTTTCACCTCAAATTAACTTAGTAATTCTGGGCCACGCCACAGAGAGGTCTCAGATATGACAAGTTACAGCACATCTTCTGGTGATAATGTATAAAGGTTGTTTTCTAATTCAGAAACTTGAGATTAGATGCCATCACCCTTACAGTACTTATAAGAAATTTACAACTCTGCTCAAGTTTATGAATAGCACATAAAACAAATCACAGGCTATGCTTAAGAAATAATATGCTCAGTACAAGTAACCCTGAGTGCAGGAGACATCAATATCCACACTATCTATTTAGAGCCACCTGTTGCCCCAGAGATGGGATGCCAGTGCTTTTCCCAGTCACTGTGACCACAGGGATAGGCTGAGTCCTCTTATGGTGAATCTGGAACTTGTTAAAACAAGTGCTGCCACCACAGTTGTCCTTGATGGTGGATTAATTTTTCCTAAAAGTAACAACTCAAAGCAAGATGACTCAACGGGTAAAGTGCTTGCTGCCAAGCCTGGCATCCTGAATTTAACCCACAACCCGTATAGAAGTCCAAAGAAATATAAGCTTTGGATAATAAATATGAATTAGCTTATAACTAGTAGAAAATCTGTTTGTTAAAAATAGTCTCAAACTGTAAGATTAGTAAATAGAGCAATTTTAGAATTAAGATACGACCACCAGAATACAGAGAAAGTTAAGACTCTACCAAGTGGTAGTACCATGGCAGTGTAGCTGAAGCTCAATGATATCTTTGCTACTTAGGGCTGCCAGGAAGAAAGGACTGTTTTTTAAGTTTGTTTTTTTTGTTTTGAGCCTAACTGGAAATATTAGGGATGGACATCCCCAACACACACCACTGTAAGTACTTTCATACTCACAAGGCTATGAGGACATAAGGTTAAAATGTTATTCTAGATTCCTTACATTAACACAAGAGAGCAGCCAGTCCAGCCCTTTCTGAAAATAACTGACACAATGGCTCCTAATTATGTACTTTTTATCTATAGCATCTCAGATTTTTAAAGTAGTATTAGACATGGACTTTGGGCAATCATGGTCAGTCGTTCCTGTACTCTCAGGTACTCAGAAGGCTGAACCAGGAGCATTAACAAGTCAAAGCCAACCCTGGTCAGCATCTAATAATTTTGCACAGCCAGGTGGGCGTGGTCCAGCACTGAAAGTTTAAAGCCGCAACAAGGCTATAGAGTTGTCTCCAAAATTTAAAAATGTTTTGACAATGTTGTCAAAGCACTTCATGCACAGGGCTCTGTGTTTAGTCCCAGACATCACCAAAAATAATTTTTTAAAAAAGGTATGATTTTATTACAAACTACATGTGTTTCCATCATCCAGTGTTGATGGCTAACACAAACTCCTTATTGAATTTCTAGTACTTTTACTTTAAATGTATAATTAGGTTGATTTTTTAAAAAAATATAAGTAGTTGGTCACTTTTTATCCCTAAGACTAATAATTTACAATGAAATAACAATAAGCTTAATCTACAGGCATGTTCCAACCAACAGCACATACTTTCAAGTTAACACTGCTTTCTCCAAGACTGACTGTTATCAGACTGGAATTCCAAGAGATTAAACACATTAAACTCTTGCCATATATTGAATAGGCTAGAAGCAATTATAACACCCTGATTAAACATGTTAAGAGGTAATGAAATTGGTATGGGATAACCCAAGCCATTTAAAAGCACATTAAGACTGATCCTGGGGACTCAAGAGTGAATTTAGCACTACTCACGTCTGGCTCAGTGCCCTACTGTTCTTGAGCTCTCCTGATTTAGAAATGCAGTTACCACCTGCACTTAAAAAGTAACTCATCTGGGCCAGGCGGGTGGCACATGCCTTTAATCCCAGCACTCAGGAGACAGAGGCAGGTGGATTGCTGTGAGTTCGAGGCCAACCTGGTCTACAAAGTGAGTTCAGGGCAGTCAAGGCTACACAGAGAGACCCTGCCTTCAAAACCAAACAAAACAAAACAAAACAAACAAACAAACAAAAAAGGAACTCATTTAACCAAGATCCTTTGTCTTTGTACTCGGCAGCACCGAGGAAAATTTCCAAAACCCACTGGACTGACATCCTGCTGAATTCCACATTAGAACTTTATTTACAACTAAGAGTTTTCTGCGCCCCTGTTTATACTTTTTCCCGCCAAGAATTTCAGGATTCTTACCTTAACAACCCCTCATCCCCACCATCGGGAAAAGCAGATCATTTGTGACACTCACATAATCACAATCAGTTCAGGTTTACAAGTAACCCCATGTCTACCTACAAACGTCAGAACTTCAAGCTGCACAAAACCTTTCAGAATACACTTTCTGCTTTCATATTTTGTGTAGGATTTGTGGAAGAAGCTAATCTAACCAGGGGAGCAGCCAAATTGTCAAAAGGCAAAATACCTCTGAAGAGTTGGCTTTTTATTGACACTATTTAGTGTCAATAAAACTCTGACCAAGCCATCTTCAACAGGGGTGAGGGACGACGAGGGCTGGGGACAAACACCACCACACAACCCTGACAGCTCTTTTGTGTCTATTGGGCAAGTCACTGGATGGGTGTTTTCAGGTAATGAAATCTCAGCTCTTAAAGACTAAATCCTGCTCCTCAAATGTTCTGGCACTACTTGATTTTTAAGATAGTTTAATCTTTATGACAAAAACATCTTAGGAAACTTGACATGGAAGAAAATGAAAATTTATACCTTCCAGTGTTATGTTTCCCAGCCTGGGAATTAAAATTCGTTGTAGACTAGGAGTGTAGCTTAGTGGAAAAGTGTTTCAAGTCCCATCAGGCACAAAATTCTTTTTGCCCAACACTTCCTGGTTAATTTATGACACAGAACCAAGTAATTAAAAAGCCAATTATGTAACTTGTTTTCAAAATGAGGTTATGGTTATTTAATCTGTTGTAGCATGTTCTATACAAAGTACAAGAATTTCATTGTACATAACTCACTTCAAAGTCCTAATACCAGAACTTTAAAGATTAATTAAAAAAAGAAATCTAGTATCAGTGCATGTCATTTAATTAGATTGTGATAGGCTATGGCTACACACATATGATGAGAAACTGCCTATCTGCATCTGTATGGGAATTATCCTTCAGTTCATTTATAAAACAAACTCAGCATTTTTATGGTCATAATTAACAAATTACAAATAACAAAATTAAAGCACTTGTCCACAGGTCTGGGTAACACGTGGAACAAAACCCCACAACCATGGAAGTATACATTTATCATTAAACTTCCACCTGAAATTTTCTTCATAAAATTAAGTCTTTTGAATGAAATGTCTTTAAATTTTTAATTACTGATTTTCAATCACTGGTATGAACACCTTCAAAATCATTTCCATGTCATTCCAAAAGCACATCATTTGGCCTATTACTTAAAAACTGCTTACCATACTTTAAGTGTTAAGATTTTGGACGGTTCATTATAAATTATTAAAGTTAGATTTTAACACTAGACCTAAGAATAAATGCTTTTGAAAAGCAATTGAAGAATGCTATCCTAGGCCTCTACGTAGTCCTACTTTGAAACAATTGGCATAAAAAATAGAAAGTTAAAAATCAGCAAATGGAAGATCAAAGTTTATTTACTACCTGCATACAAAAACATATTGCACATCAAACAACGAAAATCAAAAAGGGGGGAAAAAGGAAAAAAAGGGTAGAAAGAAAATGTGAAAGATACTCTACTAAAGACTAAACATGTAGTTTATACAGAATAAACCTTCTGGAAATTGATCTTTTCAGTAGTTCCGGCTATGTCTGAATGGACATGACTAGTCAGCTTAGTGTTTCAACTAAAGCTATGTTTGATTTTTAAATACTGTACACTTTAATAAATAAACCAAACAAAGCCTCAATGTAGAACAGTCACTGCCAATATCACCCAGTGTCCCTGCAGATGAGTTAACATGTATTTCCAGTCGTCTGCAGAATTGCCTCTACAAACAGCATCTAAAAAACACATTAAACAGACCAGTTTCCAGACTAAACTAATGAAGAAATTACAATTCAGTGCAAAATATTTTAGACTGCTTCATTCTAGTTTTCCTCAGGTGAAGAAGTGGTTGCATATTAAAAATGTAACAAAAGCAGCTAATGCTTTCATAAAGAATATTATGTTAGGGACCCCCACCCCACCCACCTCCCCCCATCTCTGCCATATTTTGAAAACAAAATAACATTTCCTATAGCCAGCAACTTTTTTTTAATGTTACATATACTATTCTCAAGGCACATCTGATGATATATTTTTAACACAGTAGGTGTCAAAGTATGTTTAACATAAGATTTCTTCAGGATCCCTCCCCTTTCTGAATTCCAAATGGAGGAACTGAAAGTGCGATGTAAGACTGGCGATCCATATTCTATCTTTGGCAAGCTTGTACAAGCACTATTGTAACTGTAATGTAAAACAACTGTAAACTAGGAACTTCCTTCAGTTATGAAACACCATTCACTGCTGCTTCTTGAGTGCTTTCTTCTTTTAAGGTCTTAGTCTTGTCTTCTCCTGGAGTACGTGGTAGCTTAGGAATTTCATCGCCAGAAGCGCTAGTTGGACCGTTTATTGCCTTTTCTGAAGGGCCATGTTCTTCAATCACATCTTTTGCCTGTCAAAGGGAGACAACTTTTTCAACATCTTTATAAATAAATCTATAGCTGAGGAGAAAAATAACTATATAAACATTAGCTTTAAAAATAAAAAGATTAACTTTCATATGCCATAAAGAAAGCATTTTAAATTTAAAACAAATACCAATGTACTCCAGTTTCAGGGTTTTAAAGCTGTGTTGTCTCTAGTATCACAGAAAGCACCTGCACTGTTCAATGAAACTTGCACCTAATATCACAACCACTGGGAAGTTCAACATATAAATGGTATAAACAGTCGATACAGGAAGTAGAACACCAATCACTCATTTTACTCACCTTCTGAATTTATGTATTTATGTATTAATCATTGTAAACATTTAACAGAATTGAAATGTAAAAGGTCTATTCCCACTTCTGAAAAGAAGTATATAGCCTTCTAAGCATCAAATAAACGCTAACGTGATATCTATTTTTGTAAATGTCTGGGGCTCAAGCATGCATATCTTCATTTATCAGGGGCCTGGAATAGAACCAAGGAATATTATCTCTTAGGGGAAACAACTGGCGATACAGTAATTAAGTAAAAAAAAATAAATAATTCTAAACAGTACGGAAATAATAAAAACCAAACAAAAACCCTACAGGTTAAATTCTCCTTACCATTTCTTTCTTGTTTTTAGCCAAAGTTTCCCTTGGGAGGTTTCTTTGTCTGCTCTGAGACTCAGCTCTAGAAATATAATCTGCAACTGTGACTGTTAAAGATGAGAAAAAAATTACAGGTGTTGAAAAATACTTCTAAATTCTATTATGGATAAAGAGTAATTTCACTATTAAGTAAACTAACGGTGGGTCACCCAATTTCAAAATTCTACGCTGGGTACCCACCTCTGAACAAAAGCAAAGCTTGAAAAATGTGTCTATCATTTTATTTAGTACTGACAAGAGAAAAATCCTTTCAAGCTGGAACTTGAGGAAATCTAGATTGAAGTCTTTCCCCCCCCAGGAATCCAGCCATCTCCTGGTTTATCTGAGATTGTGGGACAGATCTGGTGTAGCAACCTACCCCTAGAACAAGCACTGCAGGTGTGGTGTTCTAAGTGCTGAAGGCTGTTTGCAATGATGGGGGGAGGGGGCAATGATGATACAAATCATGATGAGACGATTAAAAATTTTTAAGTTTTTTTTTTTTTTAATTGGGGGTTGGGGTTAGCCCTCTGCCCATGGAAAAACAGCACAATTGAGGTATTGAAGTGTGGTATTTTGTGGTTCCTTCCTCAATTTCATACTAGACAGCATTTATACTATCAGACTTTAAGTATAGGTTAGCTAAGACAATAAACCACAATTGGGTGGACACTTTTCAAGGAGAGAAAGGAGCGGAGTAAATACAGAGATACTGTCCCATCAACTTGGCTATCTTGCTAGGTCTGAAATGTGAGATAAGTCACACAAAGTAATGAATTATGAAGCAGAGTAAACCCTTTCTACCAACCTAATAAATGGTCTCTGTTGTATTAGTATTGTGCATTGGCCTCAGGACTTTAAACTCAAAATTCCTAATTTTAAATAATCATTTTGTATCACAGACTAGGTTGAACCCCCAACTCATAAAAGTAAAAAGGAGTCAATTTTATATTATTTGAAGCCACTGTTCTGGGGAGAATTGGTCTATTTGATTCATACTACATGCAGCTAACAAAATCATTTAATATAGTAAAAGGCTGCATTGTATCTTAGAATTCATTCCTTTTAATAATGCTTTACGTAACATTAAGAACTTTCGGATTCTGGAGTGGTGGCACACACCTGTAATTCCAGCACTCTGGGAGGCAGAGGCAGGAGGATCTCAGTGAGTTCGAGGCCAGCCTGGTCTACAAAATGAGTCCAGGACAGCCGGAGCAAATTGATTACTTAAATGAACCTTAAAGGTCATTTAAGCATCTTTAATCAAGACTTTTTTTTTTTTTTAAAGACAAGGGTTTTTCTGTATAGCCTTGACTGTCCTGGACTCGTTGAATGAAGACATTTTTTATTAGAAAAGTACAGATATTTCAAATCTAAAGGTGCTTTCCTTCCACAGTATAAGGAATGTTCATTCTGAAGCATTTAAATGGCTTCTCATTTTAAAATCACTACCAAGCACAAGCTACTCATTTTGTCTACAGGGTGGGGTGGAGGGGCAACCCAATGAATTATTTTTTTTTTCTTAGTGTGGACCTCAGTGACACCTGAAGAAATGCATCTATGTCAAGACGGTGCTGCACAAATGGGCATATGCTCAATTTAAATGTATACTAACTACTCCTATACAAAGGCAAAACTTCATAGTGATTAGTCCAAAGTTAAGCAAGTTAAGTGGCACTTAGTTCTGTTCCTTGCCCCCAAATAAAAGAGAGCTAGTTAAGAAACTTGTTTTATAGTTCTTACACAATACTGCATCTTAAAATCTCAATAGAAATTTAAATTTCAAGGAAAAAAATCTAGGCAATTTTATGGCATAATCAGGATCCTGGAATTTCCTGTGTGAGCTTAAGAATCAACTGACACCACCATAGTGCCAGGTTGTCTAAGTACAGAGAAGACCACTAATGGTTAATTTATATAGACATATGAGCAACTACAAATTTTAGACAAAGGAAGAACAACTATCAAGTTTGTGTGGAAGCTGTCTCCCCAGGCTGCTGCGGGGACACGAAGAAACTTTGGAGGAGGTAGGGACTGGAAATAAAGGAATTTGGTAAGAAAAACCACAATGGCTCGCTCTTAGGAACGGTGAAGAGAGACTCAGGTAGAGTATACAACAGCACATCACTGTCAAAATTATCAAAACTCCAAATTAGTCATTTTAGTTAATTCCATTCAAAATAATCTAACTCTTTTAGAAGAAATGTACACTTAACCATCATCACTGGCTGAAGTTATGTTGAAATTTATTGCAGGTTAGTTAGCCCATACTAATAGCCAGAATGTTCTTCATTACAAAGTGGGGCTAGAAAATACTGCTATGCCACTTTCAAAAACTAAAATTCATGACCTCTTCAACTAAAATAATTTCTAACGTTTAGAAGGAAAAGGAATACAAAGGGAAAACTTTTCTGAACTCTCTCTTTGATAGAAGCACTATCTTTAAAACAAACTCTTCAGAATGGGAATTAATGCCCATAACTGACTTTCCAAATGTCTTTACAACTTCTGCACTCAAAATAAAAATTTATAATTTACATTATTTAGGGAAAACACATAAAAGAACATGTTTTGGAAAGAATGCAAAAATTGATTGGTTTGAAAGGGGTTTATTTCTACTGCACACAATTTTTTCATAATGAATATACAGTGATTCTCTGTACATAAGAAATGAATTGTGTTCAAAATAAGACATAGCAAACAAGTTTCTTCCCAGTTACCAAAACTTGTGACAACATAAAATACTGAATGAGACTAAATACTAGTCAAATGATTAGTATGTGTCAAAGAAAAAGCACCGCACTACAGTAACACAAAAACATTAACATGCATCTTCTTTTAAGAAAAAAGACTTATATACATTTAAAAAATAAATTTGAGTTCTATACTTCCGCCAAAATGAGGCACCCACTCTAGATAACAGTAAGCAGGAACCATGCAAAAATTGCTTAGTTTTGCCAATCAACCTCAAACACAATTCACACTGTAGTCCTTGCAATGGCAGTCCCCATTTTAAGTTAGAAGAAACTGCCAACTGAATCAAGTAAAGATACTGAGAGCATATCCATGGAAGAAATTAAAAGGCAACATTAGTTCACTTAAGACTAGATACTAAACATTTATATTGTGAAGGAAGAATGCATTTTCTTGAGCAGTGTCATTAGTTGAATAAATTATGCAATGCAAATTCTGAATGTATATACACACATGTGAACATGTAACTTTTAGAATGCAGACACATGACATTTTATTCATGCTTGTGACCTGACACCAACAGGCCCACTCAAGTTACCTGGCTGTCTATCTTCTGCCTGACCCCTGAAACGACGCCTGCGGCTACGATTGCGTCGCTGGGGTTTTTTTTCACTATCATCTGTAATTGCAAAGTTTACCATCAACTATTCTGACAAAAAAAAATAACAAAACAAAAAAGAACAAACAAAAAAAATTTTCTTCCCTTATTTAAGGAAGGGAAAGAGAAGCTTTTAATTAAACATCAAAGATAAAGCATACAATACTGACCAAGAATTATATACATTTTTATAGTATAAAGCATTCCACTTTGGAAATTAAGAGAGCTTTAACTCATAGTAAAGCAAACTGCTATGTAATTGAAACTACCATCATCATTCAGGAATATATAATTTCCCTCCATCATATCTTGGGTCTCAAAATTAGTGACATTTTTAGCCCCTTATAATAAATGATAGCTCTATACATCCCCTCCCCACCCCTAGCAATGTACCATAATTATTATTAAGGGGAAAGAACTAAAAGAGTTTAAAAAAATTTTGTTCATGGACAGTAAGTAAGATCAACTGAGTATTTATACTGATTTAATGGTATGAAAGGGCAAAATGGAGCCTCCCAGTATCAGATAGTTTGACAAATATGGCAAGCACCTATCTCCCTCACTTAACCATTAAAAAAATCATTTCTGAATTATATATATAATATATATTATATATATAATATATATATAGTTCATACAGTATCAGCATATTACAATCACACCCAGAGAACTTCTCCCTAAATGCTTACATACCTAGCCCATTTTCATTAACTGAGGCTGTATCAGATTCAGTCATTCCATCCATCAGAACAGCATCTTCATCGGT
This sequence comes from Acomys russatus, assembly GCF_903995435.1. Classification (NCBI taxonomy): domain Eukaryota; kingdom Metazoa; phylum Chordata; class Mammalia; order Rodentia; family Muridae; genus Acomys; species Acomys russatus. Next base: position 13,379,178 of record NC_067151.1, on the reverse strand, counting down.
CCTTCGTCTACGAGACCGCCTACGACGGTTAGTACTGTGATGAGATTCGCTGGCGTCAGTGTCTGCAGTCTGATCTGATTCTGTATTATCAAGTAAGCTGTATGGATTGCTGTCTGGATCTTTGAGCACTATATTCATGTCAGAGGCAAGAAATATTCATTTAAGAGGGCAGCAGTTAAGTATGCTTGATTTACCGAATTATATACACTAACCCCCCAATAAAAATATAAGCCTGAAATAAAAGTTTGTAATATAAAAATGATTAGACGTAGTAATTTTTAAGGGGAGTGAAAATTGTAAAACAAAAAGTGTGTACAGATGATATATGAATGTCATATTATGCTGGGAGTGGTGGCACACCCTTTTAATCCCAGCACTCAGGGGAGGCAGAGGCAGGTGGAGTGCTGTGAGTTCGAGGCCAGCCTGGTCTACAAAATGAGTCTAGGACAGCCAAGGCTACACAGAGAAACCCTGTCTTCAAATACCAAATAAATACATATCATATATTTCATAAATAATTTTCTAAAAAAAAAAATCTACATGGGTTCATGAAACCAATGCCCATGGATACATACTGAAGGATGATTATATCAGAAAATACTATAGTACCTACTAATTCTGACATTCATACTCTTAAGTTAATCCTACCCAGAAAGTAGGAAAATAAAAATGAGGAGAAATATTTAGCTACTAGGTGACTGTAAGAGAGTCATTGCTTCTCTTACAAATTTAAGGTGACTGCAGCTGTTCTGTGTTAATGGACTATTTCCAAATAAAATAAATCATCTGCATCCAAGACCTAATAAAAATCAGTAAACTATAAATTAAAGCAATCAAACCACATCCACACAGGAATAAACTAAATCAGGCTGAAATTATAACTGGTTATGGAAGAGAACAATGTTCAAACAGCAACTTGTGTTCCAACTCTAAAACCAAAACATAAAGTGAACGTAGAAAAGAACAGTTTCAATATACAAACGAAAGAAACCTGCCCGTCGCACCTACAGAAGACACTCACCTAATCACCATTACTCCTACGTTTTCCTTGAGAACAGTTAGCAAGCTAGTATCTTTACAAAAGATACTAAGTTTATTAATAATAAGTACTAAATAATACATTTATTTTGTAATTCTACAAAATATAATTGTATAACAGTATACAGTCTATTTTAATACAAAAACTACTTTCCTGAAAAAACTAAGTTGAATTTTCCTAAATAAAATTAAACTTAGGGCCCAATTAGAAACTTGTGACCCAATTAGAGAAACACTACTCTTCATTTTATGCTGATTTGTTCCAATGTTTGTACATTGACATGTATTTTTAATATGCAAAGACTACTCTAAGATTTAAAGTAGTACTTTATAAATATTACAAATGATCTTCTTAATGGACACACAAGTAATAGTGCTAACATACAATGCTTTAAAATAATCTCGTCCATGTACCCTGGAAACCCTCCCCTCTTGCTCATTCTACCCACAGAGCATCCCGGCAACAACTACCATAATAAAAACATAACCAAATGACAACAGCCAGTGGATGCTTGAACACATGGAGCCCTTGGTCATCGCTACATTGTACCTTTTCTACACTGTATCTGTGAACATGTGGTGGTCATCGCTACACTGTACCTTTTCTACACTGTATCTGTGAACATGTGGTGTGCCCAGGCACATGTACAGATGCCCGGAGAACACCAGACGCCTGCTCTGTAATTGTTCTTATTTACTAAGCCACCTTTCCAGGCCCTCTATATGCCTCTTTATGGTTCAACTACTCAGTAAATTTTCATAAGAAATGAGTCCACATTTTCTGTTCTCAAACTGTAGCAAACTACTTCTTGGGAAAACAAGAAATATTCCTAATTACCAAAGATCTGAAAATGGAAAAGGATAAATGCAGTTCTCAAAGAAGAAGAAACCAGCCAGCTCAAAGTTCTGACCCATATACTGGAGTCATAAGGAAACCTTCCCTGGGCATTACTTTACACGTTTCCTCTATCAGTCACTTTACAGTCTACTATGTTCTCTAAGACAGTAAGCAGAACCACAAACATCCTCGGGGAGGAAATAATCCGTGCAGGGTTACACTGTTTACAAAGCATGAATGCTGACAGAGTATGTAAAAGGCTACCAGAACTGATGGAGGATTTGCCACCACGTGGTCCACCACGACCTCGACCCCCAGAAACACTTCTGCCTCTTCCTCCTGGGCGTCTCCTGCTATCTCGCTGATGTCGAGTCTCTCGATCATCTTCTCCTGCCAATGACCAATCACTCAGCTCGTCTTTACGCTCGGATTCTGTTTCAGATGGGTTAGACAGCTCAGAATTTGTACCTTTGTGGGAAAGACAGTATATAAGCCAGTTAGGTGCATGTGAGCAGAAATACTTAAAATTTGCAAAACATTATGTGCTAAGCATCATTTAAATAAGCACTGTAACTGTTCTGAAGAGAGCAAAATGAAAAGTAAACTTTTAATCTAAAATGCAACCATTAGATTCAACTGAACAATTGAGAGGAAATGTATACAAAAATGCAGTTGCTATAAAGGTCTCTGCCCTTTTTTAAATTGATAGCTTAAATCATCAAGTAGAATGTTACCCAATACCTAAAAATAAATTTAGTCATATTCAGAAAAACTAAGTTTTAAGCAATAGTGTTTCTGTTGTTGACTTGAGTATATATTTTTCTCACACATTTTAATAGCTCTCAAATCAGAACACTTATTGTAACTGATAATCTCTCTTAAAACCTGAGTGTTTACTTACTTGTCAATTAAAACACTATTGCCTCAGATTAGCATGTTACTGTTTCTGAGGAAACAGCTAATTAACAACTAATAAAACGTGGTAGCGCACGCCTTTAATCCCAGTACTCGGGAGGCAGAGGCTGATCGCTGTGAGTTCCAGGCCAACTTGGTCTACGAAGTTGAGTCCAGGACAGTGAAGGCTACACAGAGAAGCTCTGTCTCCAAAACCAAACAAACACAAACCCCAGAAGACATGGTCACTGAAATGAAATCCATGTATCTTCTCCACAAGTTAATATCTAAATCACACCATTAAAAACAGAGCTCCTCTCCTTCTCGTTTCACTTAAAGTAACGTTTGTCTATCATGCAACACTTCCCTCTACAGATACACAATGAAATAGTCTGTTAAAGGGGAAAACTTAATCCTATTAGTGTCCTAAATGTGTCCTAATGTGCAGAAATGTCCATTTGATAAATGAGTTTGCTCTCTTATTTTGAAGTTTAATGGTTTAACTCCCAAATAAGATGTCATGAAATCCCTGAAGCTTGGTCACAGGTAAACTACACGAGCAGTCTGTGTAGGCGCACAGCACTAGTGCTCCTGAGACAGTGAAGCAGAAGCAAGAAGGTGTGAGGAACGAAGTGCTGACGTACCAATACAAATTATACAAGAAAAGATGAGAAACCGTCTTGGGGGTAAAAAAAATCCAGTTTTTTACTCTCAAGTGTGTGTTAGAATGAGAACTCATAAAAGAGAATAAAGCACCCATTTTTAACACTTATTTGTCCAAATGCCAAAAACACTGTAGCTGAATATTGTAACTGTTTAAATTAGACAACTGTCATCTCATGAACAGTGAAGCAAACCTGTGCAGTAAACTACTTTATCCTACCCAGGGATAAAAGCAAGGAAACTACTACTTAAACTTTAACCTAAATTCATTATTCTGTGGGACAAACATCTCACTCACACACACATGCATACAAAGTTGATAAACTGGCTAATACTAGTGTTTTATGATCACAAAGAGTCAAGTATAAGGCTAAACCACGAGATGAAAAGATTGTCTTAAAATATATGGACCCAAACTATCTCATGGGTCTTTAAATCCTCCTCGTCACGTCATAAAAATGACAGCATGAGCGCTGTTTTCATTGGCATTTTAAAAATAGAGGCAGGCAAGCAGAAGCCTGGAATATTAAGCTAGCCAGTTCCACCAAACTTGCAGAACAATACAACCTTGCAGCCCAGGAGATGTGTACAAGGTTAGCCCAGTGAGACAATGGTCAGCTTTACACTGATAAAGGTGTGCTGGTCATACCTCTAGGTTACTATACAGGCGACTAATTTGCTCTGCTGAAAATAATGCAGCCATGTCAACATCTCAATCTTGTAAAGTACAAGCAGGATAAAGGAAAGAAATCCCAGGCCAGGCATGGTGGCACACGCTTTTAATCCCAGCACTAGAGAGGCAGAGGCAGGCAGATCACTGTGAATGTGAGGCCAGCCTGGTCTACAAAGGGAGTCTAGAACTTCCAGGGTTACACCAAGAAACCTTGTCTCTAAAAACAAAACCCAAAAAAAACAAAAACAACAACAAAAGATATCCCAGAAAAGTTTTTTAAAATGAGCCATGATATTCACAATCACAACTTGTTTTTAGCCAATTTTCATAATCAGGCCTTTTCTCTACAACTTCTATTATTCTTATCAAAATGGTTCCTATCATTTTAAATAGTCATATAATAAACGCTTGCATTAAAAATGTTTTATTATAACCAAAATGTGACAAAATTCTAAGATTCAAACTAAGTTGAGCACAAGCTTAGAAATGTTCTCCTAGTAAACATTGCTTATATAGTGTTGTTATTACCTAGTCCTTTTGCTAAGTGTTCAAGAACATGTTATTAAATTCAAATGGTCTTTTCTCTAAAGTTACTTCAAAAATAGTGCTTCTCATTCCACAAAGCTAAGTCTGCCATCTACTGAAGGATCTGTATAGATCTGCAATCCATTTAATTTCCATTGCCATTTCCCCATATATCTATTATCTACTCCTCAACCATCTTTACCAGTGTCTCCCTCATCAATAAGCAGAGGTCTCCGACACTAATCAAACTGTTGAATGGCTTTTTTCACCTTGACATACAAAAGCTGTATATGATTGTTAATTTAGGATTAAAAATACAAAGATATGGTTTTAATTGCTGGTATTAAATATACTTCTGGAAATATAGCATTAGCTTACAATCCTTCATCTCTTAACACGTGCAGACTTTCATTTGCAAGCTTTAATACTGTGCTTATGAAAAAGAAAATACAAAATAAATAAATAAAAGGGGGCTAGAGAGATGCTCAGAGGTAAAGAGCACTAGCTGTTCTTCCAAAGGTTCTGAGTTCAATTTCCAGTAACCACATGGTGGCTTACAACCATCTATAATGAGATCTGTTGCCCCCTTCTGGCGTGCAGGTGTACATGCAGGCAGAACACCGTATACATAGTAAATAAATCTTTTTTTTTTTTTAAGAAGAAAATGAGATACTTCAACGTACGGTTACAATACTAAAAAGAAGGGATACTTAGCCTTCCGCCTGTACAAGTGAAACACAAGAGAAGTGTAGTGCAACATCGTTAGATTCCTTAGTTAATTCAACAAGAAGTCTAGATCTGAACCTGCACGATGCAAACCTGCATTCACCTCTACTTTCTGTAAATGCTTCCTATTTTGTCCTAGGTTCACAAGCATTTCCTCAAAACAAGATGAACACAAGGAGAAGAGAATAAAGAACAGAGGAAGGAAATGAAGGAGGGTGGGCAGGAAGATCAGGTCACTGCTAAGATCCAAGTCCAAGTGGAGAAAGATGAAACAACTTCAAAGCTGAACAAGAATAAACGAGAATTTAAGATTAGAGAATTGTTAACTGTCACAGGGTCCACTGATCTGCTCCTATCCTAGGCCCCAGCTTCAAAGTGAAAATATAAAAATGTTAATTATAAAAGGTTGACTACCTTTTTAAGCCTTCATTTTGAAGACGCGTTGCTACAAAAAACCAGTTGCATGCAACAAGATACTAAAACACTCAAGCCTGCTAAATCAAAAAAGTCTATTTCAAAGCTGCTAAAGACTTATTATATGCAATGCTGATCTAGTGATCAGTTTACTTTTCATTTGTGCTTTTCTTAGAGGTAGCAGTACCATACCAAGATTCTACAGGAAATGTACAAAACCACATTAATTGGAACATAGGCCATATGCCCATTCACTCTTTGTACTTGCTCAGTATAAACTACCAGCTTTAAAATTATGCTAGAAATTGTATTTCTAAGTGTTTGTAAACTATATACCTTTCTCTGTAACTAGTATGTCACAACAGGACATATACCTCAGAACTACCTTTCACCCTCAAAAACAAATTAGACCTAGTATGAACAAAATGTATGCAGCATCTAAACTAGAACCATTACTCCACACACTATTAGAGAAATAAAATAATGTTCTCTTTACCATAACCGGAGGTGTAATTAGGACCGCGACGACCTCTGCCTCTTCCACTATAAGACCTAGAACCTTGTACAGAAGAGATGGTACTTTCATCAGTGGCATATCCTTTCTCTTTTTCAGGCCCTCTGGTGGAAGAAGGTCTGAAACCCATACCAATCTGTCGTAGCTGTTCATCAATCTGCAGGCGTTCCATTCTTAGTTGTTCCACTTCCTACAATCAAAACAAAGAACTGTTTTTGCTATTGGCGTGGGTGTGCATGCACATGTCCTTCTGTCAGCCCGTGTGAAACTAGGGGTAATCACCTTTACCTGATAACCTCTCTTCCCCAGCCCAAGTTCTATCGCTTTAAACAGGGAGTTAATATTGTGTTAAAGGTATTATTAATGAGCTAATTACAACCAGATTAGCAATGTCTTGAGTTATTCATGACTGAGAGGAATAAGCAGACTTATTTAGAAACTGAGGGCCATCAACATGTGAAGGCAGTGACCCATCTAAGCAAAGGTATTGGCTAGGAGTTAGAATACAGAAGATAAAGCTCATTTGCTCACAAGGCCAAGACTGACAGTTCAAAGAAATGGGATGATATTATCAAATATGCTTTCAAAATACTAGTACAACAATGCATTAGAGAGGGGAAAAAATATATACTACAAATAGAGAGCAGGATATTACAACAAAAAAAAACAAAAGGAAGAAAACAGAAACCAACAACTATGATGCTTACTGACAAGCGCTCTTTCTACAATCCTTGTACATTATGTTTCAACCAAATAAAAAAACAGTGCTGAAGGTGGAGATCAGAGGCTGATGCCTGTTTTGGTTATCATGCACTTGGCTCTGATGTCAATCTCTAGCAACTCACCCCTCCCTCAGAATTGATGGAACAACATCTATTGGGGGTAAAGCAGCTGACTCAAACACCAGTGTTATCAAAGAGAACCAATTCCACCTTGTGAGCAGATGGCAAAAAACATGAAAATAGAAACCAAATGGCCCTAGCGAAGAGTACACAGCTATTGTAAACAATTACAAACACTACACACCTCAAGAATGGTCTTTTAAAAAAGAACTTTAAAAGCTCAAAGAATACCCCCCACCAAAACTGTAAGGGCAAAGAACATTTTATGCTTAGGTTTTCAGCAAAAATCAGACAAAACTTAATTACAAATATTTAAATATACAGTCATTACCATAAGCAAACATGTTCAACACATAGATACCTTATTTGCATCAAGTATATAACATTCACACAGAAATGCAGCAGGAAGATACATGAATTCACTGTGAACTGTATACATACCTTTAAGTAAGCAATGTGATATTCTAGAAGAACTTGCACATTGCCAATACTTTCTTAGTGCCGACAAATACAAATGGAACCATTCCCTATGGGAAAGGAAAACGTCTTGAATGTAAGACAATATATAATTTGGCAAGTTTTTCTATGACACACAGTAATTAATCTGAAATGCCTTGTTTGTGGTAAAATTACATTTCAATTTGAGTTTTAAAAAAATTGGGGCCCAGGCATGGTGGCGCACACCTTTAATGCCAGCACTCGGGAGGCAGAGGCAGGAGGATCACTGTGAGTTTGAGGCCAGTCTGATCTACAAAGCAAGTCTAGGACAGCCACGACTACACAGAGGAAACCCTGTCTCAAAAAACAAACAAAAGGGCTGTGGAAAAGGCTCAGAGGTTAAGAGCACTTGGTTGCTTTTCCAGAGGTCCTGAGTTCAATTTCCAGCAACCACATAGTGGCTCACCACCATCTCTACTGGGATATTCTGGTATGCAGACGTACAATGCAGATAGAGCACTCATATATAAAATTAATATATATCCTTAAAAAAAAAAAAATAGTAAAAAGGGCCCAAGCTACACAGAGAGTAGTACAGTTAAGTTCTTCTTCATCAAGAACACACAAGGATAAACTTACTGTGAAATAGGAATACTGAAAGGCTAGTGGGAATAAGACAAAGATAAGGAAAGACTAGCTTTGATTATTAACTTAAAAAATTGTATTTACTCTGGGCATGGTGGCACACACTTTTAAGCCCAGCACTTGGGAAGTAGAGGCAAGCTGATCTCTGTGAGCTTAAGGCCAGCCTAGTCTACAGAGTGAGTTCCAGGACAGCCAGGGCTACACAGAGAAACCCTGTACTGAAAACCAATAAAGCTGTATCTGAGCTGGGCATGGTAGCACAAGCCTTTAATCCTAACACATGGGAGGACGAGGCAGCAGATCTTGGGTGAGGAGTTCGAGGCCAGCTGGTCTACAAAGTTGAGTCCAGGACAGCCAGGGCTACACAGAGACACCATGGCTGGTGTACCTGAGCTATTTAATGGTCCAACTATCATAGCAGCTCGTTTAGGTGTATGAGAAACATCAACATTATTATAATGCTGGTCACCATCAGTTTTAATCCTTATCTGAAAGGCAATCTAAAAACCATACGAAGCAATCAATAGTTACAAGAGACAACACATTTTAAAAGTGTATGATGAAATCACTGAAAAAAGGTGTTCTGACCCTTGTGAAACCAATGTACAGTACTTAAATAAATTCATTTTGAAGTGTATCTCAACTCTATATTCTAACACAAAAAAAAAATCTTGGGACACCCAATACTTAGTGTCAAGAAACTGATCTGAGTTAAATGTCCACAGCCTTTCTCTTTGAAAAAGACTGGCTTTTCCCAAGAGTTGGCAAATTCCCAGACAATACTATATAGCATAAAACTGAAGTTGTTGTAGTGTCTTAAATTCTGGATGATTCCTAGGAGTAACCCTTGGTTTATTTTCAGGCTTAAAAGCCCAAACCAGCTATACCAAGCTTACCACTGAACCGTGATTCTGACTAAACACCTTAATGTATAAGCGGTTAATAACAGAATTGTAAACAAAATATCAACATGAGGAGAGACTTTATTCAGAACAGAGCAGAACAACAACATGAAATCGTAACACATTCCAATCAAGAAATGGCCAATTAATTCTTTTACAATTAATTCTACAAAAAGGCCAAAGAGTCATCAAGAACTGCTTTGGCAAACTGCTTCCTTGAGCATCAAATTCTACAGCTTTATATTCAAGAGGAAAAATGATCTAATATGGAGCTGAAGTGATAGCTCAGTGGTTAAGAGCATTTTTTTTTTCTTGCAAAGGACGTGGGTTTTGTTCCCAGCCAGTAGCAACTCCACTACCAGGGAATCCATTGTCTTATGACTTCCACAAGCATAACCTGGCATGCACACGGTACACATATATACATGCACGCAGTTCATACACATAAAGTAAACAAATCTAAAGGGGGGGCAAAAAATAAATAGGATTTCCAAACGAAACTTTAAAAGAACTTGCTTAAGTACTGACAAACCAACTAAGAAGCAACAGCCCACAAAACTGAAAAATGATGTCTAAGTATGTAAAATAACAGTAAAAACAAAAGAAAAGAACTTTCAAAAATAAGAATATCCACAGTATTAGAAACTAACCAAGAAGCTAGCATAAAATAGGCAAATTTAATTCAACACTTACATCTTCTCTAGGTAGTTTATTTTCATTGTCTCCTTCAATTCTTACTCGAACCACACCAGATTTATCCACTATTTCTTGAATAACTTTGCCATTTTTTCCAATAACTTTTCCTTTAGTGAAGAAAACAAGTTAAAAACTGATTTGTTATCCATCCAGTACCAATCTAGATTATTTACGACTCTTCCATCCAATGATAACCACCAAGCAAAGATGATCCTTTTTACTTTAATAGCCTCGCCTGAGGACTGCTGACAAGTTCTACACTTGTCTGAAACTTTCTCCAGTGTATGCCTGAAGGCTACTGGCTGCCGCAGACCAGGGTAATTCACATGCAAGATAATCACGCCTATACATTTTTAAACATTAGAACCACTTCCAATACTTTAAACTATCAACTGCAATCCATTTCAAACCCGTGCCATGGAACATGACAGAAAGCAACTTTCATTGGTATTAGCCGTGTCAGTTTGTTTATCTCATTCATGTATGTTTATACACATCCACCCACATGTATTCTTACAAATGGAAACATCTCATTGTCCCCAAGTGTTAAATACTTCATAGTTTTACATAACTGCATATAGCATGTATATCCTGTCTTGTTAAATATGCATACTGCAAAATGATAGAAAATTCACACCTTCCTCATACTTGACCTGTCACTCTCAAACAGCAGTTATTGAACATAAAATATAATACTTAAAAACTCCATGGAGGTGCTCTTTCCCTACTGTTAAGGATTAACCTGAAGAACCAATGTGCAACTCAAGTACCTGGTCAGTCTTGGGATTTATGTAACAGAGTTACCCTTTATTAAGTAGCAGCAGCCTTGTAGGTTCATCAAGTGTACTAAGTCACTTTCAGAAAAGCTTGAACTTCAGTAGAAAGGAGATCAAGTTTGTCATGTTGTGTGCTGGCAAGAAGAGTTTCCACTACATAAAGCCCAATGCCCCTTTGAAGTTGTTCCTGCTAATGTATCCTTTCTAAAGCGCACATAACTACGTAAACTAGGTACTATAGCACAAACATACTCTTTCTAATGGGATTTTTTCAACCTATTATTCCTATTCCCCATCAGTAGGCCTCAATTCAAAGAGCACAACTGAATGCGTAGATGAAAACAGACACCAGAGTTCATAAGGCTGTCTTCTTGGAGAAGCCCTAGTAGCAGCAGCAGCACAAAGCAGCCTTCAGATTACACAATGAAGCTGAAGCAGCAGCCTCATCCTCTACCCTGCTAAAAATAAGCAAACGTCTTTTCAGAAAACAAGTGAAGTTGAGGGGCATAAGCCCTTCCCCCAAAATCTTATTCTCTTGCTTCTTGGAACTACACCAGTGGTGGTTAAGCATCCATCACCCTTCTGGGTCCTTGGCAGGGACCTACCTTTAAGTCTTACATAGTCCCACCAGAGACCTTCAATATTTTAAATGATCATTTCCACAGTTTTAAATTCCAGAGCATATTGACAAACTGAAGCAGACCTGTAGTATAAATTGAGCATTGAGTATAAATGTTGAAGGGATAATGTTAAGAAGTGATTAAAGGCAGCTTCTTCTAAGAGGTGAATGGTTTTGGTCCATTTTCATATCAGTGTTCAAGAAATACTTTTTTCTTTGATTTTGTGAAGTGGGAATGATCAAATACTAGAACGCCTTGTAAAGCAATCTACCTTCTCTAGAACTTACTCACCAAGTGCTCCTCATTCCCTTTTACTCCTGAGGTTCTCCTTTTCTTTCATTTGGATTAAGAATATGTACTTTTCAAGACTGCTTAACGCATGAAATACTTGACGGATATACAGTATTACTCTGACAAGCAACAGAAGCGTCCACTGTGTCACCACTGTGACGTTGTTCCTGCTAATGTATGCTTTCTAAAGAGCACATAAGCAATTCAAATAATAAAACCCAAACAAGACAGGACAGTGGACAAAAGATACACAGTATGGATTCCCCTCATTACACAAATACCTAAAGAACCAGGAACTGCAAATACAACCAATCTCCTGATTTCTCAAATACCAGGATTTTTACTCATGATTAGTACTGCAATATTTGGTCTGAAAGACCAAGGTTCATCGCTGGAGAATTACACTGAACAAAACTTTTCATAAAACCCACCAAAACTTTTTTTTTTTTTTTACAAGTGAAGAAGCCTTAATTCAGTTTAAATTAATATTCTCCAGAATAACTACCAAAGTCTCAGCACTTCACCAATGTAAATAACTGACAAAGAATTACAATAAACATTTCAAAAGTAGCTCTTGTGGCTGGGTATGGTTCAGTGGTAGAAGACCTACCTAGCATGGGCAAGGCCTGGGTTCAAACCCTAGTACTGGAAGGAAGAAAAGAAAAAGAAAAGAATAAGGAAAAAAAGATAATAAAATTATGTATGGCAGGGCAGCAAATAATAAACTTGCCATACAAGCCTGGCAAGCTGAATTTACTCCCCAAAGCTCATGTAGAGGTACAGGGGAAGAACCACCTCCATAAGGCAATTCTCTGGCTCCACCCACACAGATCCCACCAATGTGCTCAATTTTTAAAATTCAAAAGCAACTCTTTTCCCATGATTTCTTTTAACAAAGTTTTGCATTAACAAAGTTTTGCATTTTTGTTTATTAAAATTATACAATGCTTCAAGTTTATTATCCCAACTCATCTCTCTAGTAATCATTATGCAGCAAATAATGACATACCAAAAACTAATCAAGTAGAGTTTGCATTAACTTGCAAGATATATCATACCTCTTTAAATCTCCTGGAGAGCCTTCTACTGTTAATAGCTAAACTAGAAGAAACAATTTTTTTGCTGGAAACCCCCATGTGGAAGCAATTTTGGTTTTTTCCCTGTATCTGTCCCTGCCTTTTTATTATTTACTTATTTGTCTGTTTATTGAGACAGGATCTCTCGCCTAACCTGGACTCCATTTCCTCCATTGAAACCCAGGACCTGCCACCCTGCCACACCAGGGTTTCAGATACACTCTGCTACAACAGACTTCATGAAGGTGCAGAGGATCTGAATTCAGGTTGGAAAAGGAAGCCCTTTATGTAGTTCAGCAGCCATGGCTTTAAATCTTCCAATTTTATTTTACAGGATGTGACAAACGAACATGCATAGACAGTAAATTACCTTCCAATGGAACCCAAAGGGCTCAAAGAAATTCCCTAGGGCCAAAAAACAAGTAGACAAAGGAAACAAAAGTTCGTGATTTGCTAGTAAATTCCACCATATTATGTCAGTACTTAACTTTACATTTCCTGTTCTAGAGAATCACTAGGTACGTAACATATACCCAAAGCCGTCCTATCTGCATCAAGAAACACATACAGAGGCATAGAATGGTTCATCAGTGCAGCACTTGCTACCACCCATGAGGCCCTGGGTATGGTGTAATCCTCAAGACACAGGAACAGAAACAGAGGGCACAAATCAACAGCAGCAACATTAACATACTTTTAAGTTTAACCACAACAAACTCAAAAAATGTCACTTAACACATAACTTACGGGAATAGTTAATTGTCAGTGGTGGTGATAAAACAGTGTACGCTCCCCTCCTGTCCCCATCCTTTCTCCTCCCCAAGACTCCTTATCTTTAGTCTAGCTTTTGCCACAATCAATTATTTATTCAGAGCCTATTATAAAGAAGTTTATTACTCTATTGTTAGCCCAGATTTACTTTTATTTCCACTCTAAACAAAAGAAAAAAATTATCACCAATCTCTTTATCAAAGTTAAAAAAAAAAAAAAGACATTAAATAAGGAAATAGGAAAGTGCCCAAAAGATGAGAAGACTTAAAAACTTAAAAATAAACAAATTATCACACAAATTATGGATCTTATTAATGGCACACAACAAATACATCTTTTTTTCTAGACATGAAAACAAAGGTAAAAGTCACATAAAATATTATCACAAAAAAACAACAATGACAACAGAGCAGTTTGCTGTCTAAATAGCTCACGTTACATATTTCACTAAGGTTAGCCAATTATAAAACTAACATCCGAGGCAGAGGCAGATGGATTGCTGCGAGTTCGAAGCCAGCCTGGTCTACAAAGTGAGTCCAGGACAGCCAAGGCTACACAGAGAAACCCTGTCTCGAGCAAGGAAAAAAGAAAAAAAGAAAGAAAACTAACATCCAAAATTTTATTAATTTACATTGATAATATTCACACTTATTTTTATACAAGTACCTACCAACAAGATTCCTGGGAACCTGAATAAAATCCTCCACGAATTCCAAGAAACCTCTAGCTTTTTTTACAGCCTCAGCACTCTGGATGGAGGAAAAACAAATATAAACTATTGTTAACATTCTAGAACAGCCCTAAACCCAAAATATATAGAAGGGGAGGAATTCCCAATTGTAATGCTACGCATACTGACAGTTGGTCATTTCTTGTATAACTTAGCAGTAAGCATTTGCCTGCCTTGTGCAAAGCCCTGGGTTCTCAGTTTCCCAGCACCACGACCCACAAAAGATTTAAAAGCTGGGCGCTGGGTATGGTAACACAGTAGCACAGACCTGCCCTCTAAGGGCAGAAGGGAAAGGATCACCAGCAAGTGAGGCTAGCTTCTCCTTTACAGCAACACTCTGACTACAAAGTTACTTTGCTTGTCCAGAGACACATTTTTTAAAAGACCTACTGAAAAGATAATTTAAATTTTAAGTTCTAAAAGGCACAATTTTTAACAAACTAGAATGATTTTGTGGACAACTGCTTTCATCACTACAACAGAAAACTTTAATTTCCAAGCCCACTCTATAGACACACAGGACTCTACTCCAGGCAGTGCAATTCAGAACCTGTCCTCCTAATGACATTACACTGGCTATTTCTAAAGATTTCAAAAATAAATACTACGTTATGTGAATCTTACCTCAAAAATATTTTACTGAAAAATTAAGTAACAGAAAAAAATATATAAAACAGACTGCTATTATGCCAAATTAAGTGACCAAAGGCAAGAAGAAGCTAATTTACCTCTCCATAGATTCTAAATGTTCCAGTATCTTCATCTAATTCAATGGCAGTCACTCCAGGAACCTTCCTAGCTTGCTGTATGTTGCTACCATGTGTTCCTATTGCCAGGCCCATTAAATCTTCTCTCACAACGAATTCTTCATGAAAAGCTGCTGCAAGTTGTTTTGTGCACTAGCAAAGAGAAAAGGTAGGATTTTTATTTTATAAAATATTAAAAGAAATTACTAACTCATTTAAAACTATCAAGCAGAGGGAAAATTTACGGCAACCAATTAATAAAAGGATAAAAAAATGTGGGTTATTCACACGATGCAGCACCAAACTTAAGAGGAAAGTGACATGTGACAACATGAATGAACCAAGAACATTAACATTACTACCCTAAAGAATAAGTCAGTCACAGAAAATATTAAGTACACTTATATATATAAGGTATTAAAGTTTTGTTTTTTGTTTGTTTGTTTTAAATGTGCTGATAGCTTGCTTAGCATAGGCAAGGTACTGGAATGTGTTTTAGGGAAAAAATTCTTTTTAAAGTATGAAATTTTAAATTTATTTACTTATTTATTATGTATATAGTGTTTTGTCTGCATGTATACCCACAGGCCAGAAGAGGGCATCAGATCACATTATAGATGGTTGTGAGTCACCAGGTAGTTGCTGGGAATTGAACTCAGGACCTCTGGAGAAGCAGTCAGTACCCTTAACCTCTGAGCCATCTCTCCAGCCCTAATAACTGGACATGTTGACAAAATAATCCTAAATCACACAGCAGTCTCAAACCAAAATCCAAAAACAAACCAAAAACTTCAAAAATGGTTGTGCGGTCTGAGGGGAGAAGAAAATACAAAGCTGCTGTTCAAAAGTTTCAGTTTCATAATATGACAAAGTTCTGGACTGAGCAAGAATACTAAGTATGTCAACACTAATGAGCTACACATTTTCAAAAAAAGAGAAAGACAAAAAAGAGACTGAGCACTTTGCATTTTTTTTAATTCAAGACAGAACAAAAAATGAAGTTTAATAAGGTCAGAATGAATCTTACAGAATAAAGAAAGCTCATCACAAAATTGAAAAAAAATTTTAAGTCTATTTAATTCTAGCCACAGGTAACAATAATTCCACGATTCTTTTCTTTCTTTGTTTTGTTTTGTTTTTCGAGACAGGGTTTCTCTGTGTAACAGCCCTGGCTGTCCCGGACTCAGTGTGTTGACCAGGCTGGCCTTGAACTCAGAGATCCACCTGCCTCTGCCTCCCAAGTGCTAGGATTAAAGACGTGCACCACCACGCCCAGCTTCTACGATTATTTTCAACTCAGATGGCTGTTTCAAAATGCATTAATATACTGTTTAGACATGTCAGAGCAGTCACGGATCTGTGTTATAAAAGTTCCTCAATGGAAACAGCAAGGCAGGAAGAGCGCCCTCACAGGGTGGCAGGAGACAGCAGGAGAAAGCAGAGAGACCAAGGAGAGGCAGAGCAGCAGCACCAAGCTATATAAAGTATGTCCTCAGATGTCCATCTTTAGACTTCCTTTCCTGTTACATAAGAATTGCTACAGGTCACCCTGACAGATGGCAGGGTAGTAAAATTCAGATTAAAAGCAGAGTTAAGAAAAATAAGCAGGTTTTCTGGGTGAGCCTAATTATTAATTTCTAAAGCTCTTTGGCATCTATCATCTAAGCCCCAATAAGAAAGCTAAGCGGCACTTAGCAAAACAAAACAAATGGTGTTTGATAAAAGTAGAACAAGAATTAATTTTCTTAAGGATTCCAAGTGTTAGCCATAAATATATGTCTTAGGTGGCTTTCTGTTACCAGTCATGTAATTTGAGACACAGGAAAGTAAATATGTGGACACAAAAAGCAAACCAACTTACTTCTAAATGCTTAGTGGCCTCTTCATTTCTGGACATAAGCATCAACTTCGTCCGAATACTTCGCAAGTGCATGTCACTTAAAATATTTACCCTCTTCACAGTTGCTTCACTGGCCGACTATAAACAAACATGTTAATCACTCAAAAATTTGATTATTTTTCTAAGAAAACTTGAAAATAACCTTCTAAATGAAGCCATCTTGTTTCTCACCTGCTTATTTCTTTTCATCCTAAACTGACTGTCTTTCTCCTTTCTCTTCTCTATCTTAATCTTGCATTCCTTTCTAAATTCCTAAACTTATGCATATCTGCTGTTCAGAATGCGTGTTAGTGGGAAAATCAAAGATTTACACATTAGCAATCTCAAGATGTTATGGTCATTAAGTTGTCTTATAAGCCAGGCACAGTAGCCTACCTTAATCTCAACACACAGCAGGCTGAGGCCAGAGGACTGCTACTATCACAGCCAGCATGGACTATATAGCAAACCCTTAACAAAAAGTCAGACCAAAACAAACAAAAAAAAGCAAAAAAAAAAAAAAAAAAAAAAAGGCAGTTGTTCCTTCTTACTAAAGCAGAGAAAACTAATATAGCTTAAAAGAAGAAAAACAAAAGGGGAAGACTTTAAAAACCTCTTACACAATTATTTATAAATTCACTATACACAAAGCCTAATAAGCCTGAAATACTTAGTAAGTCTGGTCATTAATTAACTTAAAATATGGTCTTATCTTACCAGTATCATTAGCTGGGTAGTTTCAGGATGATAAAAAATTCTGCACGCCCCTACTGCTTTCTTAAAGTCTTTATGGGCATTTTCATTAGCACACCTAATGAAAAAATTAATACAGATTTAAGACTTCAGTTAACAGACTAAATTTAGGAAGAATATAATGCAATCTCAGTATTTCATTTTGATATCTGCCATTAGAATTTAAAAGACTTTTATAAGATTATTTTATTATTTCTAACTAAGTGTATTTTATGGTGCTATACACACTCGACTGCCAGTGCCAAACAGAAGCACCCAGTGCCCTGGAGTTTGAGTTACTAGTGAGTGTGAAGCACCTGATTTAAGTGTTGGGAATCAACACTGCCCCATGGCGGATTCATGTGTGCTCTTACCTGCTAAGCCACCTCTCGGTCCCTTATTTACTTCTATAAGGTTTAAGTTGGTTGACTCAGGATGATTTTGTTCTATAGATGAAAATTTTCTGCTCATAAACAGTTCAATAAAATTACTTACGCTTCTCTCAAATCCTCAGGAACATCCACTGTGCACTTAAAGAAGGTGTTTTTTTTGACAGTTTTATTTTGATTGACAGGCCGAAGTCGTTCAAATGTGACTATTTCATTGTAAGTGGCATCACAAGCAGCATATTCAATGACATAAAACTAAAAGACAAAATTCTTTTAACAGCTCATGTGAACAAAAGTGCTAAGCTTTAGATGATATTCTAATGCTCCACTTTATGTACAAACAGTAAGCACACCTTTATGCTATCAGAGCATTTACATAAGCATAAACCTTGACAGTCACAGAGGTTTGAGACATACTTCTAGAAAGAATCCCTGGTGTTTGGCAATAAAAAATGCAATTGAAATCAATAGTACATACAATGAAATCTGAAACAATTAACTCATCAACTAAGTAACTGAGATAGAGTGACAACAGTCACAGCAACCCACAGTTAAGGTGTTTCCTTGGAAAACTCACTCACCTCTCCTTTCATCATCCGAACTTTAGCTAGCCACCATCCACATGGCTCTTGGTCATTTGCTCTTGAATATACCTGAGAAACAAAAACATTTCTTTATCTTTTCATCCCAAGAGATTCTGACATTGAAGATGTAAAGGTAAAATCTAATAGAACTCAACCAAAATGTTATTACTGAAATTAGCAAGCTAAATAAATATACTTTAAGAAAAATGTAGGTAGAGGTTATTACTTAAAAATGATAACTTAGCTTCTTAGAAATCTTACCAATAAATATTTAAATAGCTTTAAATAAGTATAAAGAAATGCTTCTTACAAAGCATCTGTATGAAATATAACATATGCCAACACTGTTCAGGAAACTTAACTGCTTTGAGGAATTAAAATAAATTTTTTAAAATAAGGTGGCTCAAGACAACCAATCTGTTAAAAATCATGAAGTACAATTTATTTTACAAGTATTTTTCTGAAAAGTAACATGAGACTCACTTAGTTATCTAGGATAGTAAACAGATCTTACAAAAACTTCAAGAAAATCAATTTTGCATGATATTACTTTGTTGTTGCTAGCTATGTCTTCAGACAGGGTCCCTAGTAGCTCAGGCTGGCCTTGAACTGCTTATGTCAGTAACAAAGTTGCTGATCCTCCTGCATCTACCTCCCAAGCCATTTTTTTAAAACTTCAACTATTAGTACTAAAACAGAGAACATACGTAATAGATGGTGTTTTTTTGGTTTATTCTTTGTTCTCTTTTGTATTTGAGTATGTGAAATCCTTTTCTGAAAGGTTAGCTTCATTTATCAATGCAGTAGGCATAACCAGTCATCTATCTATTACTCAGCCTCTTTTTTTAAAATTTTTTTTATTAATTTATTCTTGTTACATCTCAATGTTTATCCCATCCCTTGTATCCTCCCATTCTTCCCTCCCTCCCACTTTCCCATTATTCCCCTCCCCTATGACTGTTCTTGAGGGGGATTACCTCCCCCTGTATATGCTCATAGGGTATCAGTCTCTTTTTGGTAACCTGCTATCCTTCCTCTGAGTGCCACCAGGTCCCCCCCTCCAGGGGACATGGTCAAAAGTGAGGCACCAGAGTACGTGAGAAAGTCATATCCCACTCTCCACTCAACTGTGGAGAATGTTCTGACCATTGGCTAGATCTGGTAGGGGTTTAAAGTTTACCACCTGTATTGTCCGTGGCTGGTACCTCAGTTTGAGCGGGACCCCTGGGCCCCCAATCTGCCTATCATAATGTTCTACTTGTAGGTTTCTAGGACCCTCTGGATCCTTCTACTTTGTTATTCTCCCATGCTTCTCTCATCTAGAGTCCCAATAGGATGTCCTCCCCTCTGTCCCAGTTTCCTGGTAAGTGAAGGCTTTCGTGGGACATGCCCCTTGGGCTAGTATGCAGATATAAGTGAGTATATACCATTTGAGTCTTTCTGCTTCTGGGTTAACTCACTCATTATGATCATTTCTAGCTCAATTCATTTATCCACAAATTTCAGGAATTCCTTGTTTTTAATAGCTGAGTAGTATTCCATAGTGTATATGTACCACAGTTTCTTTATCCATTCTTCTACTGATGGACACTTAGGCTGTTTCCATGTTCTGGCTATTATGAATAAGGCTGCTATGAACATGGTTGAGCAAATGTTCTTGTTGTGTGCTGGAGCATCTTCTGGGTAGAAAAAGTGGGGAAGAGCCTGGAACATATTGGCACAGGAGACAACTTCCTGAACAGAACACCAACGGCCCAGGCCTTAATGTCAACCATTAATAAATGGGACCTCATGAGGCTGAGAAACTTCTGTAAGGCAGGAGACACTGTCAAAAGAACAAAGCGACAGCCTACAGACTGGGAAAAATCTTCGCCAACCCTACATCTGACAAAGGTCTAATATCCAAAATATATAAAGAACTCAAGAAACTAAACACCACCAAACCAAATAACCCAATTGAGAAATGGGGCTTGGAGCTAAACAGAGAATTCTCAACAGAGGAATACCAAATGGCTGAGAAACACTTAAAGACATGCTCAACCTCCTTAGTCATCAGGGAAATGCAAATCAAAACAACTCTGGGATTCCATCTTACACCCATCAGAATGGCTAAGATCAAAAATCCAAGTGACACCACATGCTGGCGAGGATGTGGGGAGAGAGGAACACTCCTTCATTGCTGGTGGGAATGCAAACTAGTACAGCCACTTTGGAAATCTATCTGGTGCTATCTCAGAAAAATGGGAATAGGGCTTCCTCAAGACCCAGCTATTCCACTCCTTGGAATATACCCAGAAGATACTCAGCCTCTTGCTGGGTAATCCAGGCTCGCCTTTGTACTACTATATTCCTGTCTCAGCTTCCTGAATACTGGGTGAATTAAACACGTACACACACACACACACACACACACACACACACACACACACACACTTCCTTCCTTCTTTCTTTATCAGGCTACAGATGTAATTTGAGGGTAAAGTGCTAGGCTACCTTCACATGAACAAAGACCTATGTTTAATCTCTGACACTGCAAAAATGAAAAACCTATTATCTATACCAACCTATTTTTGCCTCCTGCTTTCAAGAGTATGCTGGCTGATGAATGAAAAGGACAAGAAAGGCATGGTAATTGAAGTAAGTAAAATAAAAGCCACAGGTATTAACAAACATCTGTAATCTTAGCATCCAAAAGCAGGGGGAAGGAGACAGAGTTTACTGAAGAACTACACAGTGAGACCCTGTCTCAAACAGAAGAAAAACCTCATCTATAGGGGCTGAGGTGTCTAGCATGAGTGATGTCTTAGGTTAGATTCATACATAGTACAAAATACTACATGGATTTAAAAACAAGACAAGTCACATAACAAGAGATCAACAGCAAACAAACTTAATTTTAAAGGTATTCAATATCAACCAAAGAAAAGAAAATTCAGTAGATCCTAGTTCAGCTCAAACTAAGACTACTAATTCAATCATTTTTGGAGACTAAACAATGGTACGTCTTAGTATTATCAAAATTGGGGATTTGGATAGATGACTTGGTGGTTAAAAACAGTCGTTGCCAAGCCAGGGCACCTGCCTTTTTCCCCCACAACTGACTTTCATATACACACAAAACCAACAACAAACCAGACAGCTTTTCTAACTCTTCTGTGGTATGTGTGCCAAGTGTTTTTCTCTATTACTCTCTGCCTTATATTGCTCTGAGGAAGGGTCTCTTCCTGAACCTAGAACTCCAATTTCTTCAGAGACCAGTGACAAGTAACCACCGATCTCCTCTTGACACCACACAGTGATGGGTTGGGTTTCAGGTACAGGTGGAGAGATCATGCCAGGCTTGTTACTTGAGTGCTGGGATCCAAACTGAGGTCTTTACTGTGCAACTTATCTTTCTATTAAGTGACCTTCATAAAAAGATTTGCCATAAAGATATTACTAGTTTTGTTCTAACAGTAGTAATTCTGATCTCAGTGCTGTATACATCCATACCAAGTAACTGAATGTTTGGTGGTTAACATTTCTTATACATGCAAAGAGGAAAAATCTAAAGAGGCACTCGACTCTAGTTAATGGCACTTAGCTGGGGCAACTAGATAACCACATCTATGCTAAAAAGATGTTTTCACAGCCTGGCACGGTGGTGCATGCCTTTAATCCCAGCACTCAGGCAGCAGAGGCAGGCGGATCGCTGAGAGTTCGAGGCCAGCCTGGTCTACAAAGTGAGGCTAGGACAGAAAAGGCTACACAGAGAAACCTTGTCTCGAAAAAGAAAAAAAAAAAATTAAAAATTAAAAAGAGCACTGGCTGTTCTTCCAAAAGACCCAGGTTCAATTCCCAGCACCCACATGACAGATCAAAACTGTAACTCCAGTTCCAGGGGAGCTAACACCCTCATACAGATAGACACACACAGTAGCAAACTACCAGTGCTACCAGGTCTTATTTTTAATTTGCCAAGCTTAAAACAAGGAATCACCACAACATCTAAATGGGTTCAGGTCACACAGACCGCCAAAAACCTCTATGATGCAGAAAGTGAAGAGTTAAAGAGTTAAGAAGGAAAGGTTGGTCAATCAAAGGAGACAATATTAAACTTTTCCTTAAAATTTCAAAACTGAACAAATGTGTGATGTTTTACAAAACTAGCAAAATTTTACTAGGACTGAATCACAAAACAAAATGAAGTAAAACAATTTAAGAACAATGATTTCCATTTCTCTGATATGTTTTTGTCACAAGTTGGGAAAACAAGTCACAGATGGTTTGTAGCAAGACTAAGATTTCCTAGGCCTAAAGTGGGGAAAACAGACTGTTGAACAAAACATCCTCAGCACCTCACCAATGAGCTGGGGGTTTCTGTTGTTGATTTAAAGTGCGTTTTCCCCTTAAACCAGACATTTACAATAGTATCTTAACAGCAAAAAGTAGACACCAGGGAAGGTAATGTAAAGCCTGTAATCCCAACACTAAGGAAGCTAAGGCAGGCAAATTCCAGGCCATCTAAAAAGAACAAAATAAAAATTTTAAGTGCATCTCTTAAACTTGACCCCTACACATTTCTAACTTGAGAACATCTCAACCTAACTTAATTCTTTTCTTGACTCCTCCTTGATCTAGATTTACAGAAGTAGAAAACATAATGCTAACAGAATTCGATTTTAAAAGTCAAAAATAAATTTTGTCTTCATAGAAAGTCATTAGAAAATGATATAATCTGAGAAAACCGTGCTTAATGATTACTACTTTCCTATTGCCATGATCAATGCAAGTTATAGAAGAAGCCGTTTATAGTCTGAGGGCCTTTTGCTCCGGAGACTTTGGGTCCATGCCCATCGTGACAGGCAAGGAGCAGCCCATCAGAGTAACTGCTCAGAGCTTTCATGTTCAAACAGCAACCACAAGGCAGAGAAGAGAACTAAGTGGAAATGGCATGGGCTTTTGAAACAGGTCAGTGACACATCTCCAACAAGGTCACACCTCCTAATCAAACTCAAACAGTTCTAACTTCAGAACAGACATTTAAATAGTAAGTGCCCAAGAGGGCCCTGCTCATTCAAACTACCATATACATCTAGATTACACTTATGGGTCTCTTTACAAAGTTAAGTCATTGGTATTTTCAAGTGGAAGTTTCTCATTTCTTTGAAGACTCAGTTTGTGTCATGCAAATGCATTTTGTTTTTGATTTTACTTTGTTTTGTTCCCAAGTATTGGATGTCTGAGTGTTTTCCCACTGCTAAAGACGGCCTTATGACCTTTGTTACAGGAAAAACAGACACCAGAGGGCACGTGATGTTTTGCTGGAAGCTATCTCGTGTGTGGACTCTGAGGGGAGATAAACAGAAGCTCACAACGCTTTTGCATTGCTACACCTTGCAGTGGTCTTTATTTTTCAACACCTCACTTTGCAGAAACACTCCAGAGAGAACTTCTCATGGCACTCTGGCTGAGTCTACTGCGATTAGGTGGGAGTTTTGCTGTTTCTGCTGGATCATGCTGCTGTTTTGTGTTTGCTATTTGACTGGACTACTGGTTTCCTGACAACGCAGAGTGGAACTGCCCTAAGGAACTACATCCTCTCCCCCTAATTACCTCCATTCTCTCCTACCTCTAGTCAATGAGTTGGAAAGGGAGGTAGAAGCATTTAAAAACCCTAAATAAAATAGGTTCTTAAAAATCTAACTTGGGAGGCAGAGACAGGCAGATGGATGTGAGTTCTAGGCCAGCTTGATCTACAAAGACCAGACCAGAACAGCCCAAGGCTACACAGAGAAATCCTGTCTCGAAGGGGGAAAGAAAAAAAACAAAACAAAACAAAATCCCTAAATCCATAGTACTTATTTTAGTGGATGTCAACACCAAAAGAGAGGAGATAACACAGTTATTACCATATTTTTCAGACCGTAAAGCACACTTTCCCCCCAAAAGTGGGGAGGAAATTAGGGTGTACCTTATGGTCCCACTGCTGTTTTTATAGTTTTTCTTGTTTTGCTGCTCTAAAAACTGGATGCATCTTATGGTCCAAAAAACACAGAACCTTAAAGAGTAGGTTCGTGGAACTGACAAATTTCTAAAATAGCTTTGCATAGAAGCATAATAGCGAACCCACTTGTTTTATTATTTATGATGGCTAACGCTGTCAACTTGACAGGATCTAGAATCACCTAGGGAACAGCCTCCTAGCTTTATGCATAAAAGAGATTCCAGAATGGACTGAGTGTGCTGGGGAGACTGACTCTAAACATGAGGGGTACTGTCCTGGGATATCCAGCCTGGGATCTTGCATAAAGTAAAAAGGTGAGTGTGAGCTGAATACTGTCATTTTTCTCTTCTGACTGTAGACACAACATGAACAACAACCTCAAGTCCCTGCCACTATGCCTCCCTACCAAAATGAGCCATACTCTCAAATTTTGGGCCCCAAAAAAAAAATCCATCTTTAAGTTACTTGCTAAGTATTTTCAATGACAAATAATAATACACTATCAAGTCCTATAAGCCAGGCAAAAATGAGACAATGAAATCTCTTCAGTCGGGCATAGTGGCATACACCTTTAATGCCAGCACTCGGGAGGCAGAAGGATCGATGTGAGTTCGAGGCCAGTGTGGTCTACAAAGGGAGTCAACGACAGCCATGGCTATACAGAGAGACCCTGTCTCGAAAAACCAAGAGACCTGTTTGTGTTTTTCAATGGGTGGGAAAAGAGAGAGGATAGAGTTTGGTAGGTAGGTAGCGGATAGCAAATATGGTGAATAAATATTGCACAAAACTCTCAAAGAACTAAAAATAAAAGTAAAATTTTAAATAAAATTCTGTATCTTAGCACAGTATTGTGATTATTTTCAACTTTGGGGGGGGGAGTGGGAACACAATTCAAAGTACAGGATTTGATGCATGTCCCAAATAAGTCTCAAAACAGGGCTAGGATTACATGAATGCAGCATCATGTCCAGCAACAGCAAGCATATACATCAAGAATAGTTAATACTGAAGAGACAGACATGCAAAATCTCTAAGTGTGAGGGAGCCAAGCTACAAAAAAAAAAAAAAAAAAAAAAGCATTACAATATTTTTATCCAGCAGTAAGGGAAGAGAGTAAAAATACAGTAAAAGCAATATTCTGAGTAGTAGGGTATGTGTGTGTGCGTGCGCGCGTTTGTGTGTTATTTCTTTTTCTGTACTTAAATTTTCCTAGACATTCCTACTATATTCCACAATGCAATTCATATGCACACAATAAATGACCAAAGATACTGAAGGGCAAAGCACTGGCATCAGCATTAGACAGTGACGATCACTGTATGGTTCTGTATTAGGTCTCTTCAGAATCCACATACATTATCATCCTTAGTGTTTTAAGACGTTTTCATTTTGCAAAGCTTCATCAAGCCCACCAAAGCTAAAGTGAGTGCTACTGACACATAAATCCATTTCTGACTTAAGTCTTCAGTAACACTATAGTCACTGCCAATACTGGCCAGGAAAGGGCGTGTAATTATCCATCCATCAGCTACAGCTTTTCCCACAAAGATATTTATTTTAGAACAAAAAATAGGTACCATAAAGAAAACTTAAATACACATACCTCTACTTCATCTCCTTCACTAATTTCTTTTTTTATATCAGGTGGTGGTGGTAATCGAACTTCATTAAACGGAACCTGGCGTTCTGGTTGCCAACTAAAGGATTAGAAGAAGAATTAGAACTTTTATTTTAGCAGATTCTAATATGGAAAAGCTATAGTCTCTGATTAGTGTTATAGTTTTATCATTCAGAATGTCCCAAAGAGAACAACAAAGCACCTTATTTCTTTAATTTATTAAGCCAAGGTAAAACAGACACTGTTAGATTTTTACAAGCTTTATAATTAATACTGGTAGTATTACACTCCAAAATACGTATCCTATGAATGGCAAATACATCATACCCTGCAAACAAAATAGGCTAATCTCACAATAATGACTAAGGTTCAAAATAATAGTCATTGCTATCAATGAAAGTGGTGAGATCAAGCATATGATGGCAAAAAAACAAAAACAAAAACAAAAACAAAAAAACAACAACTTCATAAATTACAACAATTATACAAACTAAGTAACTTTCACGTGCATAGCCTCTTCTGGCCTCTGAAGAGACTTGACATGCATATAGTGCAGATAATAAATGCATGAAAAATATACTTTAAAAGGATATTTTTTTTAATTTACTGTTTATGTCCAGATGGGAACTTCTTTGTGCTTAGCATGCTCATAGGGCCAAGGGTCAATCTCAGCACACACACTCCAAAAGCTTTTTTTCTTTCTTTCTTTCTTTCTTTCTTTCTTTCTCTCTTCCTTTCTTCCTTCCTCTTTTTTTTGGTTTTTTGAGATAGAGTTTCTCTGTGTAGTCTTGGCTCACAACCTTGACTCACTTTGTAGAGCAGGCTGGCCTTGAATTCAGTCATCTGCCTGCCTCTCTGCCTCTGCAGTGCCGGGATTAAAGGCATGTGCCACCATGCCCGGCCCCCAAAAGTTTAACTTAGCTAGAAAATATGTAATTAGACTACTAAAAGCGTAATCTTTGTAGCAATATAATTTTAGTTGCTGTTACCTGACGAGTTTTTATAGTTAAATATCATTCTGAAGTGTCCATAGGTCACTTCAAACCTGGGATATCCCACATAGAACGTTTCTAAGAGGAATGCTGAGCAAGCAGACAGCTGAAAGTCTAGGATTTCGATGGCCTTTCTTTGTACCATTACTGTCTATATGGCAGCTCTCAAAGACAGATGCCATTTCAACACCTGTCTCTCTATGAAGCAGCTGTTAGGCAGAGTTCAGAGCTGCTCATAAGTTCAGCTGCTCCTTTTATAACCATCTTCCCAACAAAGCCTAGTGCACTTGTCTTCCCCACTTTCAATTGCCTAGGCTGTAGGGTACCAAGAGAATTACTATCAATTCTTATTAACATCAAGCAATTAAAAATAGCCTCAAACTCACTACTGTTTGGAGGGCCTTTTATACCACTTCAACATTAGGGATCCTTAGCATTACACAACTTGTGCCATCTACTTTGGTAAAAAATTGCTGACTGAAGCATATCCTTATCACATTTTGGCAAAGAATGACATAAAAGTGATAGGTAAATTGTAGACACAAAAGCAAGTGAAGGATTATCAAAACTGGACTTAGAACTCACAAGCTCAGCAAACAACTCCAAGCACTCCAACTCAACAGCAGTCACTTTCCTACTGGCATCAATAGAATTAACACTACCACTCTTAAAAATTAAGATCTATCGTAACTTACTTATTTTCAAAAACAACTGTGAGGGAGTCTTCATGGACATCTTTGATAAATCCCTGCATTAAAAAAAAAAAAGTCACATCAGTATTACTGTTACTACCTAACTCTAAAAGCCTGTAAGAGATATAAAAACTGTAAAATGATGAAAACACACACCAGGGAACATCAGGTGGCTCATTTCAGCACTGTGGAGGACAGCTCTAAATTCCAGGCCAGGCTGGCCACACCACGAATAGCAGACAAGACCAAGAGAAGACGCTGTCTTTAGAAGGGGAAAAATAAGGTAGCACGGGCTAGGGATATCACTCAGCTGGCAGACTGCTTGCCTAGCATATTCAAAGCACTCCATCCCCAGCACAATACAGAACTGTGGTGGTGAACTCCAGGAGGGTCACAAATTCACGTCATTCTTGGCTACATAGCAAGCTGAAAGCCAGCCTGGGGTAAGGGAAGGAACAGGGATGGGGGAGACGATGGGGGTTGGGGGGGAGGCAAGACGGACAGACAGACAGATACACAAAGTTTCCACCTTACCCTCAAACCAACCAACCCATACCACAGGGTTTGAAACAACTGTTAACATGTAAACTTGATTCTCATCTCCACCGTTTCTAAAAAGCTGTTCTTTAGCCCCCTTCAACTCTGGTTTCCACAGTTATCATTTATCTCAAATCTAACACAGCAAACCACAACACATATTCATGCTAAAAACACAGGCAGTAGTTGGATGAAATAGCAAGGTATGTGAGAGTTCAGTAATTTAGTATTGTTAAGACCTAATGACCCATACACAGCCAGAAGTGGTGGTGCACACCTTTAATCCCAGCACTCAGGAGGCAGAGGCAGGCAGATTGTTGTGAGTTCTAGGCAAGCCTGGTCTACACAGAGAAACCCTTTCCCAGAAAACAAAAACAAAAGCAAAAAACCAAAGAGAGAAAGAGAGCGAGAGAGAGACAGAGACAGAGAGTGAGTGAGAGAGAGAGACCCAAACACTTGTTGCCAAGTAATATCCTAACTCTAAAACTTATACACAATTTTACTCTAAGGGAGTTAATTGGGTCTTGTATGTCAGAAATTAAAACTTATATAAATTACATAGCAAATTTAAGAACTTAATTCCACTATAACTTAAATTACAGCCCAAATTTGGTAAAACATGACATTTTAAAAACTAGCATTATCTTAGTTCCTATTTTCCCCACTAATTTTCTTTCCCTCACAGTTAAAGTGTCCACGCTAGAAAGACAGCGCAGCAGGTAGAAGTATCTACCATACAAGAGAGGACTGACTCCCAAAAGATTTGTCACTTCTACATGCCATGCGTTCGAGGCCAGCCTGGTCTACAAAGTGAGTCCGGGACAGCCAAGGCTACACAGAAAAACCTTGCCTCAAAAAAAGAAAAGAAAAAGAAAAAGAGATTTCCTTTAAGTCTGGCTGTAATACTACCAGTAGAAATGATGGAGTCATAATTACAGAAAAAGTATCATCAAAACCCAGTTTGTGACAGGAAAGCACAATTATGTTCCTGACACAAATTTGAGCTTAAACAAATGTCAGTGTTTAAAATGTCAGTGTTTAAAATACTCATCAATATAGCTGAAGTCTGTGTGTGTGTGTGTCTCCTCTCTCTCTCCTCCCCTCCCCTCTTCCCCCCCCCCCCTTTGGTTTTTCGAGACAGGGTTTCTCTGTGTAGTCCTGGCTGTCCTGGACTCACTTTATAGACCATGCTGGCCTGGAACTCACAGCTATCCACCTGTTAATCTCTTTATTGAGAGGGAAACGGAGGATCTTAGCATCAAGCTAACTTGAGAGCTACTAAAATTGTGTATGTCCTTTGCTGACACTCTCAAGAAAGCCCACACCTACACTTTGGTGTATCTTAATGTTCCCTGAACACCTTTGCATTAAGTCTATATTAAAATAACTCACATCTGAAAGAACTCTTCAGGCCACAGCAGATGGCAATATGCAGCAGTGTCTTTAGCTCCCAGGCAGCACTGCCACTGCCAAAAACCCATTTGGAGCATTATATGATCACCTACAAACAGTCTATTCCTTTTGAATAAGACCTAACAAAATGTCTTCCTCCTAGCAATCCACTACAAACTACTTTATACTTATACGAAAGGGAAACAGAAACTAAAACACTATAGCGCTGGCAACTGCATGTAATCAACAACTGAACAACTTTAAGTCTACAGAATAGAGCTTAGAATGGTAGCCTAGATCCAAAAACAGTAGACTTCCATGCTACAAAAACTCAAATTTTAAATTTCTCTTTAGATGTAAGTTTTCTACTGCAAAACAAACTACTAGCAGCAAAAGAGAAGACCAAAGGAAATTCAACTTCCTGAAGTGAAAACAGGCCTCAGCCTAATTCTTAACTTTTTAAAAAATGATTTGTATATCATGTTAAAGACTTGCTTATTTTTTTTTACATGTATATGTATGAACCTGGGTGAACGTATGTGCCCCCAGAAGTATGCAGAAACCTACAGAGGCCAGAAGAGTAGCTTAAGAGTTAGAGGTCCTCTGCAACATCAGTGAGCTAGCACTCTTGAGCTGGGCCATGCCCAACATCTCTCCTATGATGGTTCTGCTGTTTGTTTTTCCAGACAGGGTTTCTCTTTGTAGCCTTCGCTGTCCTAGGCGCTTTGTAGGCCAGGCTGATCTTAAACTCACAGAGATTTGACTACCTCTGCCTCCCCAAGTGGTAGGATTTCAGGCATTCGCCACCTCAGCAGGCTGTGGTTCTGGATCTTTAAAGTCCAATCTTGTCAAAAATCCTCCTTGGTTGAGCAGACACTTGCTGGCACACCTGCTCACCTGAGTTCTATCTTGGGAAGTCACCCTCAACTTGCAGTGGAAAGAAAAAACTGACTTCTAAAAAGTTGGCCTCTGGCCTCTACCTTCACACACAGACTTCAAATAATTTAATTTTAAATTGTGGGAGGGGTAGAGAAATGGCTCAGTGCTCAGTTCCCAGCTCCCATGTTGGATAGCTAACAACCGTTTCTAATTTCAGCTCCAATGGGATCCAATGCCTCTGGCCTCCCCAGAAACCTGCACTCACATACACATGCCCACGTACAGAATTAAAAATAAGCCAGGTATCATAGAACATGCCTTTATCCCAAGGCCAGCCTGGTCAACATAGCAAGTTCCAGAACCGATAGGGCTACATAGAGGGCCTGTCTCAAAAACAATAAATCCATCAATAATTAATTAAATATAAAATCAAGCTGGGTGTTATGACACACACTTTCAATCTCAACATTCAGGAGACAGAAGGGGTCTGTGAATTCAAGGCCAGCCTCTACTACTTAGCAAGCTCCAAGATATCCTGAGGCCTACATAGTGAGACCTTTAAAAGAAAAAAAAATTACTAGTTGTGAAAATAAATCATTCAAGGCAAGGTGTGGTGGTGCACAACTGTAATCTCAGCACTTTGGGAGACAGAGGCAGGCAGATCGCTGTGAGTTCAAGGCCAGTCTGGTCTACAAAGTAAGTCCAGGAGCCAAGGCTACAGAGAAACCCTGTCTCAAAAAACCAAAATAAATAAATAAATAAATGTATGTACCATTCAAAAAAAAATGTTAAGTCACCATAGGTAAGCAGGGGACCTGTCAGGATCTAGCCTCTAGTTCACATTTATTTTCATGAACAAGCAAAACTATAATCAAACTGGCACTACTACTACCTTCTAATGATGGACATTCTTTTAAAGTTTAATAATTGACTTTTGTCATGTGTCAGTATTACATGCATAAATTTTAACATTTTTTCTAGATTTGGTACAAGAGAAATAATTTTATGTATTTGATTTGTTTTTAACTAAAAGTAATTAAAACTTCATTCAAGGCCTTACTCCTAACCTGAAGCAAACTTGTAGTGATGTACTGTAGTTTTTTTCTAAAAGCACTGCGCTCAGTGTTAGATGCTACTGCACTTTTTCCCATCAGTTAAAGATCACTGCTGGCAAAATTTACACAAAGATTAAGGTCTCTGTTTTTCTTGAATTGGTGGAATTGCATTGGATTATGACTTGCCAAGTTTGGGCAATTAATGATTTATTCAAAGGTTCATTTTCTAGTCTCAATGCTGACATTTCAGCATCTCTGAAATCAGGATGCTTCTTAAAAAATGAGAGCATCTTAGAATAGCTAACAGCCACATGTCACCACTTAGGCATGCTCAGACTTGGCTTGCTTGCAACTTTTCTGCCACACTTGCGTCAGTAAACCAATGAAGTACCACTCTAAAGAAAGATTGAGGCTTCTTAGCAGAGTTGTTGGTATCTTCTGATTAAAATCAAGAAACACCAATATTTGCAGAGTAAATGAAAATTCATGCAAGAGATCTGTTTAATGTTTTTAAAGCAACTTTTTAAGTCTGCATTTCCTATTTTAGCTATCCAAAATATTTTTTTTTTCTTGTAAGGTCTAAAAGGCAACAATCCCGAAAGTAATATAAACAAGTTTTCTCTTGCAGTTGGCATCATTTTAGGGTCCAATGAAATGGCATGGATCTTCACAAACATCCAAATTTGTATGTGGTAATAATCTATTCCTCTGGGTTGTTTCTTTTTGAGAACACACTCTACAACCCAGGCTGGATTTGAACTTGCAGAAATGCCTGCACTTCAGCCTTCCAAGAGCTGAGATTACAGGCTTGAGTCACCACATCCAAATTATTCCCTGGACTCTAAACCTAGCACAACTATTCTGACCTCTTGACCATGGCTTATGTTTCAGACCAACACACATACAGTGAAGAGTATCATGTTACATAGCTTCCAACCCTACACACATATGATCTACTTCACATGATTTTCTGAAAGGAAAAAATACAACTGCCTTTTCTTAAAATATTTTATTTATTATGTATACAATGCTCTGCCTTCATGTACCCCTGCATGCCAGAAGAGGCTATCAGATCACATTACATATGGTTGTGAGCCACCATGTGGTTGGTGGGAATTGAACTCAGGACCTCTAGAAGGGCATTCAGTGCACTTAACCTTCAAGCCATCTTTCCAGCCCACAACTGCCTTTTCTTTTTTTTTTTCCGTTTTTCGAGACAGGGTTTCTCTGTGTAGCCTCAGCTGTCCTAGACCCACTTTGTAGACTAGGCTAGCCTTGAACTCACATCAATCCACCTGCCTCTGCCTCCTGAGTGCTGGAATTAAAGGCGTGCACCACCATGCCTGGCCCACAACTGCCTTTTCTAATCAGGGTTCCAATATAGCACAATACAGTTAGGTAGCCATGCACTGCGTGTAATAATTTAATGTCTTTCTCATGCCTCTATCTAAAAAGTTGTTTTTGTTTGTTTGTTTGCTTTTTAGTTCACATGGAAACCTCAACTGAGATTGTCCTTAGTGCCTTCCCAGACTTGGGAGCAACTTTATGTAAAACAAAAAACCACCAATAACAAAACAATTTGCAATGGACTAGAGCTTCTTACACTGAGGTTCTCTTAATACATTCAAAGCTATGCCAAAGAGCATTTAATACTAGTACTCCATACTCCCAAATACTGCAGTAAACATTCCTTTAACTTTAATGCCTACTAATTTATGACTCAAAGCACTCTGTTTCTGGGCTGTCTGCAGTTAAAGATATGGGGGGTGGGGGAGCCCTTTTCAGGGTAAGGAAAAGAGAACTCACTAAACGTGACACTACAATATAGCAGTTTTGCTATTAAGACTGTATCAACTCTAGGCAGCCTGGTGGCCCAGGCCTGCACTCAGGGAAGGGGGGAGGGGCACGACGACACAGGACACCAAAACAAAAATCAAAAAAACCAACCCAAGAAAGTAAACAAAGATTCCTTGTTTTATTTTCCAACAAGCAAGTCAATTTTTCCTCTTCTGAGTCTCTTTATGAATGTCCCTAGAGCACCCAAGGTTTTGGGAACAATTCAGGGGGTTATCAATCAATCCAGCCACTGTAGATGCCAGGTGTCAATCTCATTCCAATCCTAGAAGTAGAAAACTGTGGATCAGCACCACAGTACTCAGTTCACATATGTGCAAATAAAACTTTCAAACTGTTGAGCTACTTGATTATTATTCAAACAACCTTTCTGTGGGCATGCACTTTTACATTAAGTAAAAGGGTTAATATCCACAATATACAAATCTCAATAACTGACAAAGGACATCCCAATAGAAAAATAGACTAAAGACCAGGCAAAATATATATGAACAAATCCAAAGGGCAAATAAACATTTTTCTGGCTGGGACATAAGGAGAGTTATCAACTGGTGAAATAAATAAAGTTTTCTCTCTCTCTCTTTTTTTTTTTTCTCAAAAAAAAAAAAAGTTTTTAATTTTATTTGTATGGGAGGGCTTTATCTGCCAAAGATGGCATCAGATCACATTATGGATGGTTGTGAGCCACCATGTGGTTGCTGGGAATTGAACTCAGGACCTCTAGAAGAGCAGGCTCTTAACTACTGAGCCATCACTCCAGCCCCCAAAGTTTTCTTTCTTTTAAAAAAAAAAAAAAAAAAAGTAACTTAATATTAGAAGCTTATTTTGGTTTCTGCTGTTTTTAAGTCCCTTTCCAAACCGTCCCCTTCTTTAACACATGTATGTTAGATGCATGAATATGTCGGTGGGCAATGCTCAAGGAGACCAGAGGTTGACATAGGGTGTCTTCATCATTTTCTACCTTGGTCTCTCACTTGACTGAACCCAAAGCTCACCAATTCAGCTACTCCAGGTAGCCAACGTACCCTCTAGGATTCCCCTGCCCACTCAGCATTTAGATGGGGACTGAGTTTCTATGACTCTGGTCCTTAAATTCCTATGGCAAGTACTTTATCCATTGAGCCATCTTTCCAGGCCCGAAAACTATCCCTGTCTTTGTAATCTATCCAATAGAAACACAGGTATATTGAGGGAGGGGGAATTATTGACATGTCTGAATTTTATACTCTAAAAACTATTACATAATCACTACAAAGTATGCTGTACATGAAAAGTACACTGATTCTAGTTTTTATGGGGATACTGAAAAACCCTACATTTGTTTCTGGATGTGTATCCATGCATAATGCTATGAGTATAGTCAGAAATCTGGGATTATTATCTGGCTATAAGCAGAACTACCTGAAATAAAGGGAACAGCAACAAAAATACACCACCAAGAGAAGAAAGAAAAACCTTTGGCCTGAACCAAGTTATACATCACACCAATAACAAATTACACATGTAAAGATGGTATATGAACATTAATACACACAGGTATGTATCGTTTAAATGTGTATTGTTGAGCATGACCGTATACACCTGTAATCCCAACACTTTGGGAAGCTGAGATAGAAGGATCACGAGTTAAAGGGGCAGCCTGGACTACAGAATGAAACCCTAGATTAAAAAAAAAAAAAAAAAAAAAAAAATCCTTAACCAAGCAGAGTAGCTTAGAAAGTAGAGAGGCTTAGAAGAGATCATGTGGGTCCAGAAGTTTGAGACTAGCCTGGAAAACACAGTGAACCTCTTATTTTGAACAAGCTATTATTTGGTTGGTTGGTTGGTTGGTTGGTTTGGTTTTTTGAGAAAGGGATTCTCTGTGTAGCCTTGGCTGGCTTTGTAGACCAGGCTGGCCTCGAACTCACAGACATTCACCTGCCTCTGCCTCCCTGAGTGCCGAGATCACAGGCATACACCAGGGCTCAGTTAAACAATCTATTTTTAAAGAACTACATACTACAAAACAAACCTACTAAGTGGAAATTACTTTTAAGAAAAAATCAATGTATACATGCTCTATAAAGTCTAAAATGTTACTACAGAATTACACCATTATTGTACAAATTCTAACAAAGAAAAAAACCATCAAAAGAAAGGTTGAAGTGTTGCTCAGCAATAGACTGCTTGCTAGTAGCATGAGGTCCCAGCTTGGAACCCAAGAACAAGCAAACAAAAATCAATTATATTAACTGCCTTGCACATCAGCACCGAGCACTTAACTTCTGAACACAAGGCAATGAGAATAAGTCCACACAGACACATACCACTGCTTGCACTAATATGTAACCGTTCTTGAAATAAAATGACTTAATGCTTCCACACAGCTACCCAAAACTCCCCTCACCTTCCTCTTGCAAAACACTTAAGTTCCAGTTATCCCTGTGTGTGACAATATCAGAACTTATGACTGACTACACACACACACACACACACACACACACACACACACACACAGCATTTAAAATGTTCAATTTGAACCAAATCAAAACGGTGTTACTTTATAGAGTACTAAGGTGATACAACAAATCACCTGTGTCCAGAAACCAAAACTAATTCTTTTACTTTAAATACATAATGAAGCTAGTTTTGCAAACTTCATCAATATAACCAAGAACGCTCCAGTCACTCTCCCAAAATAGATGTGCAAACATACTAATAGTAAAATAGAAAGAGAATAGTAAGGAGAAAGGGAGGAAAAAGAGAGAACCATCTGATACCAAAAATCTTGTTTTCAATGAACAAATGAACAGAAAGTTGTTATTAAGTCAATGTGAGATTTGATGACAGTTCAGTTTTACCACTGTTTTCAATCTAATAAAGACAAATGAATTATAAACTATATATACACAGGCATGTAAGTTCAGATTAACAAAGCAATGCTATGCTTTGCTATGGAATATATGCTTATAGTCCAGCTATTATTTTGAAAACCTAGTCCTAGAAAAGCTGCCACAGCAGTTTGTAGTTTGTTCCTACTCATTAGCTAAGCAACAACAAAAAACAAAAACCCACAAAACCTTTTTGATGTCTTGATATTCAAAAATACTAAGTGTAAAATTACCAAGATGTTGGATCCTAAGAACAATACTTGAGCGGGGTGTGGTGGTGTCGCCTTTAATCCCAGCACTCAGGAGACAGAGACAGGCAGATAGATCTGTGTATTCTATGCCAGCCTGGTCTACAAAGTGAGTCCAGGACAGCCAAGACTACACAGAGAAAACCCTGTCTCAAAAAACCAAGAAAAGAAAAGAGAGAGAAAAAAAAAAAAGCATTACTTCAGAGCTGGAGACAAAGCACTAGCCTAGTTTGGGCAACACAGAGTTCCATTTCTAGCATGGACAGAAAAAAAATTTCAACAGGCATTTCATTTAAACAAATATGTATGTGCATTTCAAATATTTCAAAGTATGTTTCCTACTCAAGCAACACAAAAGTGAACAACTGTGAACGATGTAACTATCACAAAGAAAATATTAATTATATACTTAAAATAGCCATATTAAAATAAATGAAAACAGGTGAAGTTTTAAAATACTTCAAAATATGCCAAAGATATTATTTTAATATCTAATTAGTAGCTTAAGAACTGTTGTGTTGAGCCAGACGTGGTGGCACATGCCTTTGATCCCAGCACTCAGAAGGCAGAGGCAGGAGGATCACTGTGAGTTAATTTGAGGCAGGCCTGATCTACAAAGCAAGTCCAGGACAGCCAAGGCTAACAGAGAGACCCTGTCTCAAAAAACAACAAACCTGTTATGTTTTATATTCTTTTACAAAATACTACCTCAATTTTGACTCATACATTTCAGCTCGGTGGTTGCTAGCTATCATTCTAGAAAAGAGAACATTCTTAGAAAGCAAAAGTCCCCAGGAAGACCCACATGGCATACACTCATAAGTGGATATTAGTACCCTATAGGTATCTCTGAGAGACTCCACCCAGCAGGGGATCAGGGCAGATGCTGCACTCCAGGTGGAGCACTGAGAGTGGTATGGAAGAATAGAGGGATGGAAGGACCCAGAGGGTTCAGGAGACCCACAAGGAGACCATCAAGCCTGGCGGATCTGAACCCAAGGTGGCCTGCACAAACTGTTGCATCAACCAAGGACAATGCATGCAGTAAACCTAGACCCCCTGTTCAGATCTAGCCAATGGACAGCTCATTCTCCATGGTTGTGGGGAAAGTTTCTGACATGAACTCTGATGCTCCCAGATTTGATCACTTCCCCTTTGTGGGGAGGCCTGGTGGCACACAGAGGAAGGGCAAGTAGGCTACCCAGACAAGAACTGATAGGCTGTGGCCATATGGTGTGGGAGGAGGGCCCCTTCTGTCAGAAGTTTAGGGGAGGGGGACAGGGCAGAAGAGTGAGAGAGGGTGAGAACGGGAAGATACAAGCAAGGGGATAACATTTGGGATGTAAGCTGAATACATTATAATAAATTAATTTTTTTTAAAAAGCAAAAATCATAGAAAACAGCCTAAATCATTTTGCTACAATCATCCCAATGCAGTGCTCCATATTCCCAGTGTATTAGTAATTTACAACTAGTATTTTTTTAAAAACTTATTTGTACTTAAGAAAAACCACACTATACAGTTGGGCATGGTAGCACAAACCTATAATATCAACCTTCAGGAAGTAGGGGCAAAAAGATTCCAAGTGCAAAACCATTTTCAGCAACATAGTAAATTTGAGAGCAGCCCTGACCCTACATCAAAACAAAGTATGGGGGTTCCACACTATAACAGTTAAGAGGCTAAAGACTAGAAATCATGAATCAACCTGATTTATAGAGCTGAACTGGGCCTTACATTTCCCCAAATAGTGTTAACTTTTTCACTGTCATTGAGACTAAATTAAAAATTCACATGTAGAAGACAGGTATGGTGACACACACACCTTTAATCCCAGCACTCAGTAGGCA
The DNA here is from genome assembly GCF_903995435.1 of Acomys russatus. NCBI lineage: Eukaryota > Metazoa > Chordata > Mammalia > Rodentia > Muridae > Acomys > Acomys russatus. The sequence goes on along the minus strand of NC_067151.1, from coordinate 13,340,802 downwards.
GAGGCAGGCGGATCGCTGTGAGTTCAAGGCTAGTGTAGTCTACAAAGAGAGCCCAAACCAACCAAGGCTACACAGAGAAACCCTGTCTTGAAAAGCCAAAAGGAAAGAAATGCACACGTAGAAAAACATCTAAGAAGCAGTCTGAATGTTAAGTACTAACTGTTGTTAGAGCTAGACAGGCCTTGAGTCAACACACAAAACTTCTAGATGTAGTAACTTTTACAAGTGAAAAAAAAATACAAATACCTCATATGCAGATCAAAAAATTTAAACCTCATAACAACAACCCTATTACAAAATTAAGACTCATTGGGGTTTTTGTTTTGTTTTGTTTTGTTTTGTTTTTTTGGTTTTCCAAGACAGGGTTTCTTTGTGTATTAAACATAGCCTTGGCTGTCCTGGAACTAACTTTGCAGACCAGGTGGGCCTCGAACTCACAGAGATCCACCTGCCTCTACTGGGATTAAGAATCATTCTTAAACCAGTGTGGTAGCGCACGTCTATAATCCCAGCACTCAGGAGGCAGAGGCAGGTGGATCACTGTGAGTTCGAGGCCAGCCTGGTGTACAAAGCAGTCCAGGACAGCCAACACTACCCAGAGAAACCCTGAAGGAAAAAAAAAAAAAAAAGTCATTCTTAATAGTATGATAGAAAACACAAGCACTAAATTCAGACTGACTAGATGGCTCAGCAAGCAGGTAAAGGCACTTGCCATACAAGCTGAAGGGGAAAAAAACACTCCACAAAGTTGGCCTTTCAGACTCTCTACACCTGTGCTTGTGACACACACGCATCCATATCCACAAAAAAACAGAGTCCATTATTCAAAGCTATCATTTAAGGAAGTTTAAGTTTCATATACTAAGCAACTGGAAATGAAAACCCTAAAGTTAAATGTCACTTCAGACACAGCAGTCTTGAACAAGCTACATCATCACCATCAGTTCCTTGTACATAAAATGAATTAAGTGTGTATCACATGGACCAGTTGCGCCAGTGCTCACTTGTGGATCCAACATTCCAGAGGAAGAGGCAGGTGATCTGTGAGTTTCCAGTCTAACCACATCCACAGCGAGTTCCAGGCCATCCTGTGCTACACAGTGACAAAACCATACCTCATGACACTCCTAAGTGTGCAGGAAATACGTGTGGAAGCTGAACAGAGCATCTAATAACAGACTGTCAAGCTATTCTCTTCCAAAATCAAACACAATACATAAAATATATAGGTACATAAAAAAAAAAAAAAAACCATAGCCATGCCACTTCTATTTGACAGTTTACAGCTTGTCTTCAGGTTTTTTTTTTTCTTTATATTATCTCCTAAAATAGGAAAATGAAACCACAAGCATTTATTTTTCAAAACTGACTCCAACAGTCAGGTATATTAGTGCATGCCTATAATCCCAGCACTAAAAAAGTAGCAACAACAAAGTTCAAGGACAGTCTGAGCTAAACATGTATCAAGTTCCAAGCCATCTTGACATATTCCAGACCCTGTCTCAAAATAACAAAGATTCCAGCTTTCTTTCCTCCCCTACAAACAGCCACAATTGGCCACTATTCCTGAAAGAAAATAAAAATTCTAAATTGGGTATGGTACAACAGGCTACAATCCCAATATTCAGTAGGTTAAGGCAAGATTGCAAGTTCAAAGCCAACCAGTTACATAAAACACTGTCTCAAACCCTAAAGTTGAGACTATCCATTTCCACTTAAAATTTTAACATTTACAAAAGCCATATAAATATGTACAACTCAAAATCATCTTAATATGACTGACTCTATATACTTTTAACAAAGAGCCCTAATGCTAAGGTAGTTACCATTTCTCCCTCAAATACTATATGAGGAGTTGTTGGTGAGGGGGTTGACAAGGTTGTATCACTAGTTTATAACCTACATTGACCTGAAACTTAAAAAAAAAAAAAAAATTGTATTTATTTGTGTGTGTATGTGGGGGTCTAGCTGGGAGTCTATTCTCTTCTTTCCATCATGTGGACGGCCCGGCTCGAATTCAGTTTGCCGAGTTCGCCAGCAAGCACCTTAACTCGCTGATCCACCTCTCTAACCATTATTCTTTTTCTGACCTAGAATGCTGATATTCCTGCCTCTGCCTCTCAAGTGCTGGAATTTCAGGCATTTGTCACCAGGTCTACTTTCAACCAAGATTTTGTACTAAAGTCATTACGCCCTCAGCACTCTGCTCCCTCACTGCTAATTTAGTCCACCACTAGTAATAAAATATTACCTACGACTATTGCACAGCTTCATTATTAATCTCAAATTCTTTTTAATAGTAAGCTAAAGGAATATGGAATTAATTATGGACCTAGTACAATACTTGGAGATGTCAAGTATATAGTTAAAGCAGGATAAGAGCTCTAAATGTAATTAATTCCATCGACTATAGATGGGCCCCAAATCTCATTTCATCTGTACAAACAGAAAAATCCCTACAGGAGCCAGAAACTGAGTGATTTATATTTAATCCTGTATTTAGTGGAGCTATATAGCTCAAACATAAAGCATTAAAGCCATGGGTTCAACTATCAAAACCTTGTTTATGTTCAGCCAAAAACTATACAATGCAATGACATTACAAAATGGGCCTGACACTTGCTGCACCTGCAGACCTCACTGCTCTCATCACTTCCAGAGACTGAGGCAAGAGGACCACATGAAGACAAGCCTTTTGAAACATAGTGTCATAGGTTATCAGTTAAAACGCATGTTAATGATGAAAATTGGGACTTTTGGGGGGATGGGGCTGATGGAATATGTGATGGTTTTAATTATTAACTTCAGACAATCTAGAAATCACCTGGGAGTCTCAATGAAACCCTGTCTAGATTAGGATGGCCTATGGGTATGTCTGGGAGGGAGTACTCTAGGTAGCTGGAGACTCACCTACTCTAGTAACAGCACTCACTGGTCACGGAAGAGATGTGTGTTAGAGTAGAGAAAGGGAACTGAGTGCAGGCATACATGATGCATTACTTCTTTGCTCTCTGCCCCGGGCTAGATGTTCCTGATGCCTTGACTTCCCTAAACGATAGACCATAACCTTGAATTGTGAGCCTAATAAAATAAACCCAGCAGGGCAAGGTGGGGCAGGCTTTTGATCCCAGCACTCAGGTGGAGAGGCAGGCCTATCTCTGTGAGTTCAAGCCAGCATGGTCTACAAAGCCAGTCCAGGTTAAGGCTACACAGAGAAACCTTGTCTGGAAAAACCAAAAACCAAACGAAACCAAAACAACCAACCAAGCCGGTTATGGTAGCGCACGCCTTTAAGCACAGAACTTGGGATCTCTGTGAGTTTGAGGCCAGCCCGGTCTACAAAGCATGGCCAGGACAGTCAAGGCTACAGAGAAACCCTGTCTCAAAAAAACAAAACAAAACAAAACAACAAAAACGAGAGAGAGAGACACACACACACACACCTGTAATCCCAGCACTCAGGGAGGCAGAGGCAAGTGAATCATGTGATTTCCAGGCCAGCCTGGTCTACAGAGTGAGTTCCAGGACAGACAAGGCTACACAGAAAAAACGCTGTCACTGAAAAACAAAACAAAACCACACCCCACACACACAAAATAAACAACAAAACCCTTTCCCCTGTAAGTTGCTTTTTCAGGTATTTTATCACTCTAACAGGAAATAAATAATTCCAGCATTCAGGGAGGCAGAGGCAGGTAGATCATTGTGAGTTCCAGACCAGCGTGGTCTACAGAGAAAGTTCCAGGACAGCCAAGTCTACACAGAGAAACCCTATCTTGAAAAACAAAACAAACACAGAAAATAGGATAGTGGCAAGAGATGCACAACTAAGTATCCTAGCAAACCATTCCATTTTCAAATGAATTACATAAAACATGCATTCTCATCTCTTCTCAGTCCTTTTAGCCACCTCATTAAGTTTTCTAAAAGGCACTCTGCTCTAGGTAGGGAAGGTCCAGAAGCAGGTATTTTATACCAAATTACACCCTGCCACTAAGTGTTTAACATCATCTTTCCAGGCTTTTCCATCCCTAGATTTAGAGGGCTGCAAAGACATCTCTAATTACAAATACATTGTTAACAGCAAAAGCAATATGCTTAGCATATTGTTTAGCAGTTTACCATGTTAGTATGTATGGATTGTTTTTTTTTTTAAAGGAGGCTATTCTAGATACTATCTTCAATCGTCAGTTCTTCACTGACTCTAAATTTATGAGGTCCACTTAATCAGTGTTTAAGAACAGTGATGCCTCAAGGTTGGCTGTACAGAGCAAAGCATAAGACACCTCTCAAGCTCCACCTTGACGACTAATCAGCCAATGCATGTGGTGCCTGTATTCCCAGAAGTGGAAAGTCTAAGAGCTGGTAAATTCACAATTTCAAAAATCACACCCGTATCTCAGAACTATCACTAAAACGAAAAGGTACAAAATAAAAATGTTAACAGTTCCAGACAGGGTTTCTCTGTGTAGCCTTGGCTGTCCTGCACTTACTCTGTAGACCAGGCTGGCCTCAAACACACAGTGATCCACCTGCCTCTACCTCCCTGAATGCTGGGATTAAAAGTGTGAGACACCATGCCTGGCTTAGCTCTTAATTCTTCTAGTTCCAAAATTCTTCACAATTATCCTCTAGATTAGAAAAAAATGAAATTCCTCTACGCTAAATACAAGCCAAACTCAAATCACTACATGTATAACGTACGAAATCCTAGGTGGGGCAGAACTATGAAACTAGATGCCCGAAGAGCAGTTATGTGGTTCTCAGCCTAACACTGCAACCCTTTCATACAGTTCCTCCTGTTTATGTTGACCCCCAACCATAAAATTATTTGTTGCTACTTCAAAACTAATTTTGCTACAGTTATAAATCATAATGTAGTATCTGGTAGGGAGGATATCTGATATCAACCCTGTGAAAGGGTCATCTGTCTCTCCCACAAAGGGATGTCAAGCCACAGGTTGAGATCTACTACTCTAGAGGATAAAGGGTCAACAGGGACATTTAAAAGATAGTGCAACTATCCTGCCCCCAGACAGGGTTTTCTCTGTGTTTCTTGGCTGGCCTTGAACTCAGAGATCCGCCTACCTCTGCCTTCCTGAGTGCTGGATTACAGGCATCACCAGTTGCAACTACTCTATCTACATGGTGGCTGTGATTGCACACAACTGTCAGCATTTATCAAAACATTTAAGAAGTTTGTTTAGAAAAAAGGAAACAAAAGCTGTTTTGCAATATGTAAATTAACTTCATTTTAAAAACTGAAGTGGCAGAAAATGAGCTGTTCGTGTGGTAAGAATTTTTTCAGTCAAGTGTAGTGATATATGCCTGTAATCTCAGCTATTAGGTAGGCCAAGGCAGAAGGACGGCAAGTTCAAGGCCGCTGTAGACAACTTGGAGCATGTCTCAAAATGAGGTTAAGTGGTCCGCGGTAGATCTCTTGCAAGCATGTATAGGGAAGGCTCTAGCCAGGTTCAAACTCAAAAGAAAAAGGCATTCCTCCCCGTTGGGAGCTCTTTCCACCATGTGCAGTTCTTCCTCATTTCCCTTAATAAGCCTACTTTAGGGGGAAGTACGGAAGAGGACAGAAATAACCCATGTGAATAATTTCACTGCGTAAATTATAAAAATATTTTAAACCACAGACTTCAAATACCTGATTTTTTACACAAGTCCATTTACAAGATAATGACATACTCTGTCTAGACTTCCATGTTTATTTATTTCTAGTTAGGGCTCTTTCCTTTTTCTATTTTGATGTTCCATGATCCTGAAGACTATCTTCTACAAAGCACACATACAACTGATTCTGGAAAAGCTGGGCATGGTGCTGCAGCCTTTAATCCCAGCACTCAGGAGGCAGCGCCAGGCTGTGAGTACAAGGACACCATGGTCTACAAAGTGAGTCCAGGACAGCCAAGGCCACATAGAGAAACCCTACAAATGATTGTAGAAGAAAAAAATCCCAAAGGCCCAAAATACACAAAAATATAGCTTAATGTCCTTCCCAACCTTTGTCAAGTAAAATGGGTGGAGTCCAGTTTAAGTATAACCAAATTTGTAGAGTATGAAAGGGATTAAAGGGATTATTTATAAGCCAGATCGCTGTGAGTTCCAGGCAGTCTGGTCTACAGAGTCCAGGACAGCCAAGGCTACACAGAGAAACTATTAAAAAAAAAAAAAAAAGAGGAGGAGGAGAGAGGAGGAGGAGGAGAAGGGGAGGAGGAGGAGGAGGAGGGGGAGGAGGGAGGAAGAGGAAGAGGAGGAGGAGGAGGACGGGGAGGAGGAGGAGGGGGGAGGGAGGAGGGGGAGGAGAGGGGGAGGGGAGGAGGAGGAGGGGGGGGGGAGGAGGAGGAGGAGGGGAGGGGAGGAGGAGGAGGAGGAGAGGAGGAGGAGGAGGAGGAGGAGGAGGAGGAGGAGGAGGGGAGGAGCGGCGGCGGCGGCGGCGGCGGGCGGGCGGCGGCGGCGCGGCGGCAATAACCTGGGGCTGTATGATACAGACCTTTCTGTAATCCTA